>NC_133010.1:3376737-3676737 GCF_048564905.1 Vicugna pacos | reverse complement strand
CAGGCCTGGGGGAGGATCAGACTCCACTTCGCCACCGGTCCTCCGCAGCTGGTCTGTCCCTACCTCTTATGGCCACAAGAAAGCTGTGCCTCTCGTGGGCCGGCAGACGCAGCACATCCCCCGGGGGCCCCCAGGACGCTAACAGAGAGAGAGAGAACGCCCGCCCACCTCCTGGTGGGGCTGCGGTGTTCACAACCATTGTACAAACCGCTGCCCCTCTGCCGCTGCAAAGTGGATGATTTTGTGCCTGATTAAACTCCAGCATTTCCTGCAGGTTCCAAGGGACACTGCTCCTCGTGGATTAACTCGAAGCACGCCCCACCCAGGACTGTCAGCCGCACCCGATTGCACAGGGCAAACAGAGCAGTCCTTGGGCAGAGTCCTGGCAGTGATGGGCTAGATGGCCTTAACAGGGTGAGCGGCAGAACGAGGAGAAAAGAGACCCAGGAGGTGGCAGTCAGCAGTGACGACCACCTAGACACATGAGAGCTGTTCACAGGAGGTGACAGGGAGCAAGGCCGAGGGACTCGAATCTGCAGGACCGCAGCTCACAATGGTCATCTCCCTGAACCCCCCAACAGGGGGTGAATCCCCCAGAAAGCTCAGCAGGGGCTGCTCCGTCTCACGTACACCTGACAGAGAGGATGTGCACATCCCTACATCACACACAGTCTCACAAATATGCAAATATGCAAGAATATTCTGCCGCAGATCACCTCATGAATCCTACCTCTGCCACCCAGGTCGAGGGACGGCTCTACTGAGGGGACAGGAGAGTGGACCAAAGTCATATAAAAACGGTGCTCACTGTCACCCTGAAGACCTCATCGTGACTTGATCATCTCCATGTGACTCTGAACATCTCCAAGTGACCTGGACGTCTCCCCGTGACCCTGGACTTCTCCATGTGACCTGACCATCTCCATGTGACCCAGGACATCTCCAAGTGACCCTGATCACCTTCACTGTGACCCTGAACATCTCCAGATCTGACTGTCCCTCCTAGCTGGGACATCTATGCTTGAATCGGGTGCAGGGCTGGAACGCAAATGGCCATCACTGGCTGCACCCAGGGAAGCTGTGCTGAGCCCCTGCATCAGGCATGTTTTCTGTGTCTAAAGGACCATCTGCAGTATTTTGGGATCAGCTCATGCCGATCTGTTTATGAAGGCACTTGTCTGATGGCGACAGGAAAACTGGCATCTATGAAACAATGAATTGCAGTTTGGTAGAGTCAGTATTTAAATGTGCACTGAGCATGTTTAAAGCACCCACAGGCACAGCAGCAGACACATTTCTAAAAATTCAAACAATAGCAAGTCTTTGTACAAAATGTGCTTCTCCCCCAGTAGACCGTTCATCGCTCGTGGCATCGTCATGGCCCCTCTCAGCCTCAGCTTAAGGCTTTGAACACATAGAACGTACAACACACAGGACACCCTCCCTGGATGCAGCAGTAACCTCTCCTGAGATGCCCTCCCAGCCCGGCGCCCCCACAGCTTCCGCAGACCCCTGCGGAGGAGCCCAGCTGTCACTGTCAGGTGGGGGACACAATCAGGTAGAGGACAAGGAGTCCAACTGAGGGGCTAGGTGCCCAGGGTTGGCTCAGCACAGGGTGCAGGACGCCACAGGCCACCCTCTTGGGCCTGGCAGACACAGCTTTTCCAGAAAGCAAGGCCTCAGTTGGCTTGTGGCAGAAACAAGGGGAGGTAGGGGTTCCCACTAAGGTCTGGGCAGAGAGGTGAGACATGGGTTGGGAGGCAGAAGAGCCAGCAGAGGCTGGACAGTTTGGGAAAAATCAATTGCAGAGTGGCGGCGGGCTGGGTCACCGGGAGACCCACCTTGTCACCTCCTTTATACCCACCTTCATCACACCTTCCCTTTACGCCACCCATGGTGATCCCCCAGGGAGACCGAGGCCCCGCTGGGTGCTCACTGAGTACCCAGCTGCCCCGTCAACACTGTCTGAGCTGCTCACGTGGACAGCAGCCCCAACCCCAGCCCCGCCCCACAGTGCAAGTCTTGTGGGTAGGGTGAGGCAGGTGCAGAGATCCGGGGGTTGATGGGGGGGTCCTCCCCTGCCTGGTGCTGTGCACTCACATTTGTACACCCAGTGTGCTTCCAGGCACCCCACTGACCTTCCCCCAGGAGGCAGATGAAGAGGCCACCCACACGATGGCAACGCTGCCTGCACACCTGCCTCCCTCCTTCATTCACTGCCTCCCCGCAATCAGGAGCCACGGTGATGGGCACACGGCAGGGACAACCCGCAGGGCACAGGGAGGTTTAACGACTAGCTACCTAATCGATAATAAGTGACGAAGATGACAAGGCAGAGAGAAACCCACCTAGAGGCCACCTGCCGGCAGGTGTGATCTGGAGAGGGTGCTGGTTCACAGTGGCAGCGAGAGAGGTGATGGGGGAAACAGGTTGAGAGGGAAGGGGGAAACAGCTAGGGGGTGTGTGTGTGTTGGGGTGGAGGCTGAGTGCCACACACCCCAGAGCATGTGGCCATAAGGCCTCCCGGAAGTGACAAGTCCTCACCACCCCTGCCCGGCAACCCCACTCTACAGACATGGGGACACTGAGGAAATTCAGGGGCCCCAGCTGCAGAGGGCAGTACACAGCCGGGAGCCCAACATACTGGCCTCCCTGTACCTGCCCTGCACTCCTGGCCTTGGCGTACCTCCCACACACGCCTGGCCTCAGCATACGAGGCCCCCAAGGACCTGCTCACAGCCCATGCTGCCCTGGAGGCCTGGACCCTGCCTGGACCCCAATCCTGCACCTTCCCCACCCTTTGAAGGCTTCCTTTTCCGGCTGAAACTCCACGGCCCAACAGGACAGCCCCATGCCTTTCTCACATTCTGGAAATTCCAACCTGGTCAAAGCCAGCTCCACGCACGTGTCTGGCACCGGCAGAGGACACACCCCACAGAGCCGTCTCCCACAAGCGCACATCCGCGTGCCCAGTGCTACTCCAGCCGCGAGGAAGTCATCGCCGTCTGCCCTTCCTCCCTTGGGGACCTCCCTCTAGCCATCCCAGCCAGTCCCACTCCTTCGCCAGCAGGGCTCCCCTCTCCCCTCTAGCTGGGACCTGCCACTCCCTATGTTTACCCTCAGCAGCCGATTTCTTTCTTTCCCTTGAAAATGAGACCCTTCTTTTGACTCCTTTTCCTTTCCCAGACCTGCCCATTTTCCTCCCCTTTCCAGCAGAACTCCTAGAAAAGACTCACCCTCCCCGACCCTGCCCCTGGCCTTGGCCGTACCCCAGCCTGCTTTCCCTTCCATGGCTGCTCTGGGCAATCTGTGACCAGGTCAGGGCCACCTTCACATTCTGAGCCCAGGCTCAGGTCCCAGCATCCAGCCCACCCTGCTCAGGACCATCAGCTCCCCTGCCCTGGGCCCCTTGGCCAGCCTCACACCTGCACCCCAAACATCACCCCTCCTGGTGTCTCATTCACACTCAACTTGGAACCCCATCCCTGTGTCAAAGACCCCAAATCAACGCCTTCAGCTTGGCTCAGCCAGCTGTGCCCCTCCCCAGCCCATGCATGTCTCCAGCTGGGTGTCTACTCAACCCACCATGGGACAGGCCCTGGTGGAACCCCTGGTCATCGCCAACACTCACCCCAGCAGCCTCTCCCACTTCTGCTGACCAGGCCCCTGGAAAATGCACAGGCCATGGACTGGACTCATCTCCAACATCAGCAAATGCTACCAGGCCCGCCACTCTGCAGATGGGGGCACCTGGCCACCCCCAGTGCCAGCTGCTGCCTGGCTGCTGACAGTACCTCCTCCCATTCCCCTAGGATTCCCTGAACTGAGCAGCCAAGGTCAGATGGCTCTGTCCTCTGCTCTAGCCTCCTGGCCCGGAGTCCCCCTGGGCCCAGAACCCTCTGTGGCCCAGCCCTGGTGCCCCTACATCCTATGCTCCTTGTGTCCCCCGGCCTGGCCTCCTCTGCTTGGGGCCTCTGGGCAGGAATCCTTTCCCCAATACAGCACCCGCTCACCCCTGACCTCCAGGAGCGCCACTCAACTGTCACCTTCTCACCAGCCTACCTGACCACCATGTCAAAAAATGCACACACTCCCACCTGTACTTTCAAGATTCTCCTGCCAGCCAGATCCAGTTCTTTCTCCTGTTTTTGTTTTTGTTTTTGTTTTTTGTATTTTTTAAAACTGAAGTATAGTCAGTAACAATGTGTCAATTCTGGCATACAGCATAACATTTCAGTCATACATAAACACATACGTATATTCCTTTTCAACTTCTTTTTCATTACAGGTTACTACAAAATACTGAATACAGATCTCTGTGCCCTACAGAAGAAATTTGCTTTTCATCTACCTTATATATAGCTGTTAGTATTTGCAAACCTTTCTTTTTGTTGTTTTTAGCAGTTTCTGTCTTCCAGTACGTTACATCCTTAACTCACTTACCACCTTCCCTGCCTGTCTGCCCCTCAAGAGGGGCCTCAGCCTGTCAGGTCCAGTGACGGATCTGGGAGACTGGAAGAGAGCCTCTCGTGCTGTAGCATGTGCCCTGGTGTTGGCTGAATGAACAACTGAGGGTGCACAGGTGGTGAGGCGGCCCAGCCTGGTCACACTGCTGGAAAGGGGCAGAGGGAAGACTCTGAGGCAGACAGCGGTGCTGCTACCTGCACTCCCCAACCTCTCTCCAGGCCGCCTCAGATCAGATCTGATAAGACTGTGTCCCAACTCTCAGATCCGTCACCAGGTGAGCAGTAGGGAGGGACTCCAGCTTTACCACGAACAATAAAGGCACAGAAGAGGCAACATGTCCTGATGTCTGCAGTGACATGGCTTCTCAACCAGCCGGTCTCAGCTGGCTATTAACTCACTGGACAACCACAGGCTATGAAGTCAGAGGCCCTTACAAGAAAACTATCATGGAGAGAAACAGACACCCCCCGCTGAGGTTTTCTCATCATCTTAGCTTCCTTTCTCTCATCTTCTGGGTTAGATTACAAACATGAACGGGGAGTCCCTGGGGGGCATAAAAGAGCCAGTGTGTTGGTTTGTTGAGATGACTGACCAGTTGGTCCTTATGCGCCAGGGTCCTGGGTCTTTCTCTCTCTCTCTCTCTCTCACACACACACACACACACACACACAAAATCTGCCATGTGTGCGGTCAGCGCCCTTCCCAAGTGGTGTCTCCCTCACTGCCACCCATAGGAGGTGTTCCCCATGTCCCCACCGCCCTGCCCCCAGCCCTGTATCCCTCACAGGCTCCTTGCAGCCTCCAGAGCCCCACTCAGGGGGAAGCAGCTCTGCCCTTCTCCCCATGACTCACCTCCCCAGCTCTATCAGCTGCAAACCTGTCCGCTCGGCGCGAGGATAACTAGTTAACCGCAGTTAGGAAATCTGAGAGCTTACCTCACAAACAAAGCACATATTCCCCCTCCACTCCACCTCAGACCACCTGCAGACCCTTCATCCAGCAGGAAACTCCCCCACCCCCCGGGAGCTGAGAGCTGCCCCCCACCCCAGGAGAACCAGTCAAAGGGATTTCCTGAGACAGGATCACTGAGGGGAGGGGACACTTCATTAAGACTGGGTGGGGACATCTGCCAACCACCTCTCACCCCACCCTGGGAGCCCCCAGGGCTCTCCCACCTTGATGCTACCCATTGGGCCTGGGTGTTCCCCTGCGTCTTCCCGGACTGGAGCTTCCTCACGTGCCCAGCGCATCTACTGAGCCAAGCCAGGCACCCCAGAGGTTTTCCCCAGGGTTCAGGATTTTAATTCTCCCCTTGAAGCCCTCTAGACTCATGGCCTGGCAGGAGGTGCACAGAAGACGGAGGCCGCGTGGCTTAGCACAGGCTGTGCAGAAACGACAGGGGAGACAGGCCTGGGGTCACCATGAGCTGCTCAGAGATGGGGGTGACCACGGGCTGCAGGATTGGGAGTGGGGTGGGGGAGGCAGCGTCTGGAGGCATCACCTGCCACACCTGGAGCAGTGATGGGATCCTGAGCCCTCCCTCCTCAGGAGAGGCTGCACTCCCGGAGGACCCACAGGGACACGTGCATCACTCACTGCTCAGCACGGGAAAGAAACAGCAGCAGGTCAACATGCGGGCTCTCCACGAAGGCTCCAGGACGGTGCCTAGGACCTGGGCCAGGTGAGTTAGAAACCAGCCCAGGCAGAATCGCCCGTGGCCAGGGCCCAGGGCGCGGGGTGGGGGGCAGGATCGAGAGAAGCGCTCGTCTCTCCCAGCCCAGGTGAGCCAGAGGTTTCTTCTGAGGGAGTGCCTGGGCCCACTATGGGCCACAGTCAGTACACACGGGGACTGTGCCCGGGTACCTGAGGTCCCAAGTGGGAAACTGTCACTTGGCCTGGGAAAGACTTGTACCACATCCAGCACCCTTCAGTGGACCTCCTCTCAGGTGGGGAATCTCCAAGTGCCCCCCACTCCTGGGGGACCCCCAGCACTGGACACAGGCCAAATGGACACCTCTTTGGTGTGGCCAGGCTGCAGTCCCAAAGAAACCCCATCCTCCAGAGCCTGACCATGAGCTTCTGGGCTCCAAGGCCAGGCCAGGGCTGGCACACCAGGGGCCCCTAAATTTGTGATGGGTGACCAGTAGGACCACACCCTGCCTGGGGCTCCTTTCCCAGGGGATGATGGCCCAGGACCACAGGGCTCTCATGGCCTCAGCCAAGGGGCTGCTCAGGGCCCTGGTCTCCATGTGGACCTGGGAGTGTGCAGTGCATTGCACCCCTTCCCTAAAGGAGACCCCATGCTAGCGCTAATTCCACAGGGCTCAGGCGGGTGGGGCATAATCTCACCTGGCCAAAGATCCCCCTCCCAGAAAGGTGACCAAGTCCAGGGTAGATACAGGGCCCGAGCCTCACCCCTGGGACCCCTGCCCCTGGAGCTCCCTTCTTTCCTCCAGTGGGAAAGGGACATCTCAGAACGGGGAGGGACTCAGAGACACAGTCAAACACCCCTTTGATGCTGAAGTGCATATGAGTGCCCCCCTACCCTCTGTCCCCCAGTGGAATTCTGCTGGGCTTCCCCCAGAGGCTCCTCTGCAGGGCGTTTGGTCAGCCCCAAGCATATGAAAACTTAAGAAGCTAAACAGGCCTGGGGTCAGACCTGGACCACCTAGTGGACCCCACCCCAGCACCTCAGGAAGGAAGGGCAGACACTTAGGATTTCAAGCCGGGTAGTTAAGCAGGCAAGTGTGTTCTCCTAGAGAGCCCCTGGTGTCCTCAGAGGGGTCCTTCATAAGAGGAAACGACACACAGCAACAAAAACGTTTCTAAGTTCGTAACAATTGAGAAACCAGTTCAAGTGTCAGCAGACGATGGGAACAGCATCCCCCACACCCCCCGATCCCTGCGCCCACACCTCCATGCCCGCAGCACCCACACCCACGGTCACTGCTCTCATACTCCCTGTGGTCACTGCTCTCACCCCGTGTGCAGGGCGGGGCACACACGAGTGCCTGCACACACATGCGAACGCCCTGGACTCAGCTCGGGGGAGGCCACGCTGTCCCCTCGACACTGCTCCCTCTCACTACTGCCTCTGCCTGCAAGGGTCTCCCTCCTTTCACTCGGCAGCCTCCTGGCCCCTCTTCGCAACGCCGAGGCACCCCAAGATCGCCCCTTTCAGTATTCGAACTGCTTTGTTGAACTCGTTCCATCTTCAACCTGTCGCCGCCCAGACTATCCCCAGCACAGGGCACACAGACTTTCCTGCCGGAGGAGTGCAAGTGTGTAGACACGAGGGTCTGGCTCCGACGACATCCTTCTCACTGTCACAGAGGGCAGTGTGGCCACAAGACGAGGAAGCAACTGCCGCCAACCCTAAACTGTCCCGCACCTCACTGGGCACAGCCGTTTGGTCCATCACTGCACCCCCCACACCCCACCTCACAAAGTCTCTGTGCCTTTGGGCCATGGGCCAGGCCCTAAGATCCTCTGGGTCCCTCTCACCTCCTCCCCGCAGGTGCTCAGGGTGGGACCCACGTGTTCCCGCCTCTGCATGGTCACAGCAGGCTGGGTGGTGCTCCTGTCATTTTTGTAAAGCGGAGCTGGCTTTTCAACATCGCTCACAAGTGTGTTGTTAAATTAACATAATTGCTTGTTAGCTCTCTGTTTTCAAATTAACGAAAGTGTTCTAGGATCAGCATCTTTTGAAAAAAGAGCAGAATGCTGATAACTGTTGGAGCTGAGGGCTTGGACCCAAGAGCTGGTCGCTCTGCTCTTGTGTGTGTTTGAATTCTCTATAATAAAAATAAACTAAAAACAGGATATTTTTTTAAAAGATTCTGATGGGCTCTTTTGAGCTCCTGCCATTGCACTTCCAAGCCCTGAGGATGAGGACAGCCGGGCTGTGGTCGCCACACCTAGGTAAGGGCAGATGCCCGGGCACGGTGCTATGTAACCCTCAGCACCTTCATCAAGGGGATGCCCTGGTGTTGGGGCCTGGCTCACCCCACCTGCTGGGGTGCAGCCCCCACTCCAAGCCAGCCAGCCGCAGAACCACTTGCCCGGCATTTCCCACCCGCCCGTCCACAGCACATACAGTGTTTCCCCACCTCCGTTCACCTTTAGACACCTGGACGCCAACTCCAGCCACAAAGAGGCTCTCACTTCACTACCCATTCCTGACCCTTGAACAAACTGGACTTTACAAATGGGTCTCATTGCATAGGGTCCCTCAGGGACAAGGTGAGTGTCCAGGACAGAGGGTGACATCTGCAAGTAAAGATCTGCTTTAGAATAAAGCACCAGAGATATTTCCCAATCCATAGGCTAAACCAGCGACTCCCCAAATGTGCTCCCTGAGTTTCTCATCCCTGCAGCAGGGCGCGTGGATTTGGGAAAGCAGCCACCTCGCAAAACAAGTTCAAAGGGCAGGGATGTCAGATCCCTTTGGCCAGGGTTGATTCAGGAGGGCAATGCTTTCTCTTGACAAGAGTATTTCTCTGATACGGAAATCAGGCAAAAGGCACCAAGAAAAACGCGTTAACCAATTTCAGAGTAGGCCACCCCTCCAGCACATCACACCAGCACAAGGCTCTCAGTGAGCCCCCCGCCCCATGCTCACAACCAAGTTCTCCCAGCAGGGGCAGCGTGTCTCAGAGCAGACGCCTCACTCAGATGCACACGAGGCTGCTGGTGCAGAGGTGGGAGACACCCTCTGAGTGCCATCTCGCGTGGACTTATACACAGTGCCGAGAAGGGTGCCAGGAGGACAGTGCCCAGAGTAGAGCTCAAGCAGAAGGGCTGGCCGGAGGACCAGGTCCCAGGTACTGCCGTGCTCTGGTGAGTCATTCTCCTTGTGCAGAGCACAGCATCCGGCGTCTCCCCAAGCTGGCCACACACTACCACAGGCCCCACAGGGCTGCCGTTTGAGCACCAAGGCCCATTCCTCTGTCAGAGGCAGCTGTGCTCCCAGAAAGCAGGCGGTCTACGTCAGCAAAGGAAAAGCTGGACCCTGATAGATACTCTGTACTTGAACTCATCACCCTAATTCCTGCTGCCCTGGTGTGGGCAGTTCTGAGAGCTTCTTCAAGTTAGAGCTGGCTGTCCTGTTGGGAGGACCTGAGCTGTGATGGAAACAGACCCAGGATGCAGGGAGGGAACCACCCACCATCAGACAAGGGGGCTGGGGGTGTAGGTTCTGGGGAATCAGGTGGGATGCCCACTGGATGTGCACCAGGAGGCCTGGAGGACGCACTGGACTCCGCCTGAGGCTCAGAGAGCAGCCGGGCTGTACTGGGCAGTGGGATGGGAAGCCGGGGGCAGTAAGAGCAGGAGCTATGGGGGCTGAGCCCTGCCCCGCGACGAAAGGCCTGGAAGAAGAGCGTCCCGCTGAGGACAAGCTTACACCAGGAGGATCTACCTGTCTCCCTCCCTGCTCCTGCCCCGGCCAGGGCAGCACTGGGTCAGCCAGGCAGGTGGATACACAAGCAGGTGGGCAAACAGGTGACAGGACCCGGGGGGCAAAGGAGCGAGAGGGAGGTATCAGTGAGCGGGAGGAGTCAGGAGGCGGGAGGAGGGGCAGCAGGAGAGGGGCCCAGCCTGGGAAAGAGTCCAGTCAGAGAAAAGGGCCCCACCAGGGTGAGGGGCCAGCTGTGGGGCAGGGCAGCAGAGGCCACGGAGGGGGAGGGGCAGGGGAGGGAGGGGTGCAGAGGACCAGAGGGGCAGAGGGCCAGCCGGTGGGGAAGGGGGCCAACGGAGGAAGGGCTCAGCCTAAGGAGGGGCTGGGCTGAGGGAGGAGCACAGGTCCTGACAAGACTCCCCAGAGGCCTGCCTTGAAGGAGGAGACCCTGCGGGTGGGGGCAGGAGGCAGGGGTCCACGCCCGCGGGCAGCCACATGTGTGGGCCCAGGGTTGCTAGTGATTCTGGAGGGAGATTAATTGCTCTACCCGCCAGAGTTTGAGGTCTCATCAAGAACTCAGACCAAATTGGAGGGCCATGGGGGAATTCTGGTCAGCTCCCACTTCCCCAGGGACAGACATGGTTTCCGTTACCCTTTCTGTGGTTCAGAACTCGTTGGGCGCTAAACACATTCCTTTTACACTGATAGGCAACCAAGCTGTGCTGCAAACTGCACACGGCAGTGGTCCTTCACTATCTGCCCTCTGAAAAAATACAGCAATCTTGACTGACTCTGGCTCAGGAGCCAGCATCAGGAGAGGAGGCATGGGAGGAGGCTCAGGGCTGGCTGGTGCAGGCCGGCTCTGCTTCTGGGCCAGAAACACCCGAGGGGGCGGGGCACCTGAGGGCAGCCGGGCACCAGGGGAGGGGCAGGCACACTGAGCCAGCTGCCCTTCTTCAGAGATACCCCTCCTCCCACACCATCACTCCCCAGAAGTGATGTTTGCAAGCACTCGCCTGACTAGACTTCCCCAACACTCCCCTGCCCCCATCCCTAGCACAGTCACCTCCTCCCCAAGACTCGCCCCTCAAGGCTCTGTAAGTCAGCAATCTGCAAGCCTGGCATCTCCCACTCCCCTCCTCGAAGCCCCAGGACCCCTAGCCTGTTACACTGACCCTCACCACCCCACCCCAGACCCAACCCCAGACGCCATGCTCTCCAGGCTGGCCACAGCTGCTGGCTCTGACCAGGCCTTTGGTGTTCTTAAATAATGCGCCTTCAGTTCTCACAAGTCACTCAGTTAAATAAAAGTCGGTAACTGTGTGCAGCTGAGGTACAACCAGGGGGCCCTGAAAGCACGGGGCTGGGAGAAGGGACTCAGTCTGGTCAATATTTATGGGGCTCCTCCTCTGTGCCACGCCAGGTGGAAATCAGGCCATTTCCCCCGAACTCCTTCTGCTCTAGAGTTTTGAAAGCAGCAGCGAGAACAGCCTCTCAGGAAAGGGTGGAGCACCAGCCCCCCGAATTTCAGCTGTGCAGTCAGGTACCCAGTCCTCCCTGTCCTCCCATCATCTGGGCTGGCCTGAGCTCTACAGAGCCCCAAAGCACATGGCTGTGTCCCCAGAGCCCTGCACACCAGAGCAGTACAGGATGGCTGCAGGAAACCCCAGAGCCTCCCTGCAGAGGGACAGAGGCCCTGGGAGCCCACACGTAAGCACACTTTCTCCAGCAAGCATAAGACACACTGTGTATATGCAGCAAAGACAACCCCCCAGCACAGACAGCCTCGCCCATCCAGCCCTTCTTCAGCCTCTTTTGGGCCTCTACCCTGTCCCCCGCAGGGCTTCTGCCTGCTCCGAACTGAATTCCATCCTGAGGGAGCGGCACTGTCAGCAGGTGTGTGCACTCCGGGATGGCAGGCGGTGAAGCGTGAGAAGCAACGGACGTGCTTCGTAAACATGGGTGCCACCTCCTCCACCAGCCTCAAGTACCAAGTCTCAGCTCACTAAAGGCGGATTTCACAGACTCCCAGAATCTCCACACTGGAAGGGAGAATCCCAGGGGCAACACACAGTCTGATCACTGTATGTTTCTCGGTGTCCATCTCCATCTATCTGTCAGTATCACCACCACCTGTACGGACTTGTGGGCTTAAAATATGAACATTCAAGAGAAGCCGAAGCAATTTAGAAGTGGCACAAGACTTCGAATATGTGATTTTCCAGTACAGACATTTCACACAGCCCTCCAGGGGAGCTTCCATGCTCTTTAGACAGGTGGGGAAACTTGAGGCGGGTCTGCATTGCCAGGCAGTCACAGCCAGCAGCAATGAAACCCAAATGTCTGCTCCCTAAGGATCCACGCTCCTCAGATGTGCTCCCTTCCCCACTAGAACACAGCAGCTCATCTTCTGGGGAAGGGATAGAGGGGAGAGCTCTCAGTGTCCCTGCACCTTTACAGACCCTTCCTTTCTCCCTCTCTCTTAATCTTCTTAATTCTCTAAAAGGAATGACTAGAGGCTATGTAGACCATCACTTATTTAAAAAGAAGACAATAGTACAGCCCTTCACTGAAGCAGCTGAATGAACCCCTGGTGTACAAAACTCAAAGACCCCAGCCCAGGCCTGCCCGGCTCAGGCCTCCTCCCCTACTGAAGCTGACTTGGCCTCTGGGCCCCGTCACCTTCTGGCACACCACCAGATTTTTCTGGACGGCAACACAAAATGATAAACAATTCGGGGGATTTAATTTTTGTATTGTGTATACATGCTTTTATTTATTTTTAAAATAAATATGCTTAGGTATTTTAAACATAAAGAGAAGGACAGAAGCAGCATTTTAAAAAAAGGGAGAGAGAGCACTGGGGAGGTACGTTTCCCACCTGCTGCTACAGGTTAACGTGGTCTTACCAGCTACAGACTCACTTTCACAGACACTCGATTCAGAGAATTTCATCACACAAAGTGATCAGAGATGTAAACGCACTTTCGTGGGCAAAAATGCTGTCAATTATTTACTTTGATTAAAAAGAAAAAACCAAAACAAAAACCAGAAATGACCTAAATACCAATGGAAGTTGATTAACTAAATGGTCTCTCCTTAGGCTGAAAATCCACATAGTGATTAAAGAACCCTATTTTTGAGGAATATTCACTAAGATAAGGAAATATTGGCAAGTGAAAATAAACAAGCAGCAAACAAGCATCATCCCATCAATTTTACTCAAAAACGTATATACACACACTTAAGAAAGACCAAAATGTTTACGATAAACTGATTGCAGGCAGTTGGACTGTAAATGAATGCTTTTCATTGTCTTCTTTGTGCATTTTTGTATTTTCCTATACTTTTTTCCACCATAAATTATTTTATGATCAGAAAAGAATATTGAAGAAACAGAACAAGTGTAACCTCGTGGGGGTCGGGGTTTACGGCAGGTGCTTGTCCCTGCACATTAAGGGGAGCAGTCCAGGAAGACCCAGCTAGCATCCCCGAGACCTAACCCCAACAGCCCAGGCACTGCCAGGAGGCGCCCTGCACAGCATCGCCCCCTCGTGGCCAACCCACTCTGGGCTCCCACAGCCCTGATCCAGGAGAGGACAGAGACCAGGCAGACCCAAGAGGGACCGTGGTCTGAAGCTAACCACATACATCTGCAGGTCGCTCCCCAAACTTGGGACACGATTTCTCAAAACATGGTGCGAAGACACAAAAGGCAGGGGAACCCACTGCCCTGATCCCACCGATTTTCCCTGCTCCATCTCCAAGGCCACCTTGATCAGGCTGTCAGGCCTGGAGATGCAGATGAAGTAAATGGACGCCAGGAACAAGAATGATGAAACAGACTTCGTCCTAAAGCAGAGGCAGGATCTGAGACCCGCCGGGGAGAGGCAGCAGGTGGATGGGGTTGCTCCCCATGCACGCGATCACTTGACGGGTCACTCACATCATCCCCCCACGTGCCCAGGCTGGCCCTGCCCATGTACAGCCTCTCCAATCCATCCTTCCAGGACCACCAAGGACCTCCCGCCTCAGGCCACCTGCCTGTCATTGCCCCATCTTCACCCTGATGCCATCCCATGTTGCAGACGCTGCTACCAGCCCCATTCTGGACTCTTTCTCACTAATCACAAGGCCAGTGGCGATGAAGAGGTGCAGAGCCAGGCAGCAGAGGCCCAGGCTCCCAGCTCGGCCCCCAGCCCACGGCACCTTCCTGTGGGGGCTGCACTGCCTGCCCTGCCAGGAGAGGAAGTGCCAGGCCCACAGAGGCTGCCCATGGGGCGAGGGGTCAGAGATGGAGACCAAGGTGGAGAAGACAGTGTGTAGCTGAGTCTGGATGTACTAGCCAGCTGCTATCCAGGGTGCGGGCAGGGGGTGAGCAGGGACCCTCCCAGGGCAGGGAGCTCAAATAGGGAGCCTGGAAACCACATGATAGATGGGAGCTTGGCTTTGGACCCTGGAGTGAGGGCACAAGGTGACAGAAACAATCACTGGGGGAGCAGACGCTGAGGTACACATGCACCCACTACCCTATAGCTCACTGCAAGGTTTCTTCCAAGGGGGGAAGGGGCTAGCCAGTCAGAGCTGGGGTCTGGGGGCCCTGAGCCCACAGGGGGCCTGTGGGAGACTGTGGGACAGAGGGCCCAAGGACGAAACCCAGGACCCCACCTCTCGTGCTCCCAGGGAAGGCCACAAAGCCAGGCAGGTGAAAGACATGCAGGATGTGGGAATCCAGGAATCCAATCGTGACTCCTGACACTGGTATGAAGTGGGGTGAGGGAAGGGGCCCTGCAGCAGGCAGGTCTGCCCACCCGGGATGGGAGGGATGGAGCTGCAGTGTTTCTGCAGGGTCCTGGGCCACAGGGTCAGGAGAGGGGTCTGGAGACACCAGCTAGAGAAGGTGGGCCAGTGAGCCCAGGTGTGCAATTTCTCCCGGACTTCAGGAGCCATGGGAGGAGCGGGGGTGGGTGCTGCTGGAGCTCTGAGGTCCAAGGGGGGACACCGAGGAGGCTGCTCAGTCCCAGCAAAGGAAAGACCGACCCTAACTCTGTGGGTTAATCAGGTCGAATCCAGGGGTCACAGGCTCCTGCCGCCGGTCAGCATGCTCTACCCGGGAAAAGCCTGGACCCTTAGGTCTTATCAATCCTCCTCTCTGAGGAGTTCTGGGGGAGAGCAGCCCTTGACTCGGGCTCCAGGATGGCTCTGGACTGCCCTGGCTTCACCTGAAATTTGATTTTTTTGTTCCTTGTGGATTCTTTTGGGTTATGTTTGATTTTTTAAAATATTGTACTCATTATTATTACTATTACTTATCCTGATCCTGCATTTTGGAGACGTTTCAATTGTGCGCCTCACTCCCCTCACCCAGTTCCATCCCCGAGGGGTCAAGTTCAGTCAAGAGGGCTGGGGGTGGGGACGCTGGATGAAGACAACAGCGATTAAATCCCTGTTTCTACTCTGGCAATATTGGCAACAAGAAAGCCTGAATGTTGTCCTGTTACAAATTCTGGGCAAATATATTAACTCACACATACTTTGAAACTCAACAGTCAAGAAAGTAAGGAAAATGACCGGGGGCCAGAAGTCTCAAGACAGCAGGGATGCAGGCCAGGGAATGGGGCCACCAGGGGAGCTGCCCCGGCTGCTGCAGTCTGCGGAGACCAGAGTTTCCTGAGCCCTTTAATGTTTCCCAGGCTCTCACAGAAAAGCTGGGGCCTGAGCAGGGAGGTTGAAGCCCTCTGGCTGAACCCCAGGCCCTGAGAGGCTCCATCAGCAAATATTGACCAGTGGAGACTGTGCAGTGGGGAAGGCGAAAAAGCTGGCCTGTCTCAGACCCAGCTCTGCCACGGGGGACCTCAGCAGTGTGTCTGCACCTGCCTGCCATCTGGGGCCAGCTTCCCCACCTGAGACTTCTAGAAACTGAAACCGGAGGGAGGGGGGTAGGGCACAGCCATTAACAGAAAGACAGCAATCAGCACCAAGAAGGTGGAAGATTCATATCCCACTAAACCTCAAGCTTCAATCTACACTTATTAAAATACAATCACATGCTAATTGGCCCTCCCACAGGGGCCAAGACAGTTTCAAGGCAGACCACAAAAGGTCAGAGGGTGAGCAGTGGTCGGATTCCTTGTAACCCCCACCCCTTCCCCAAAGTAGCTGGACTAACCCTCCCACCTGTTAGCATATGAAGTTACCAAGCTCATAAAAACTGACAACCCCACACCTCGTGGTCACTCTCCCTTCTGAGCGAGAGGGCCCACACTCTTGTCTCTGGCATGTATCTCTCTCTGAATGAATCTACCTTCACTCAGCTGTGGCTCACTCTTGAATTCTTTCAGGTGCGAAGCCAAGGACCCACACTTGGCAAGGTGCATCCTAGGGACTTAACTGAGACCTGGGACACGGCCATCCTCTTGCACCGCAATTTTCCTGTATCAAAACCACAAACCAAGCATTTAGTTTAAAGCCACCGGCAGGGCTGACAGAGGAAAGGCCAATCTTCTTGAGGGAGTTCATCATCAGAGCTCTTAAGGGATTCCCAAATAAAGTTCTCCCAAATATGAGCTCAAAAGCAAAGTCACAAAAAAATCCCTCTAGGATAAGGCACCACAAGTGGGACAGCAGGAGTTTGCTGCTTCCTGAAAAGCTTTGAAAAAGTGATGAAGTTTCTTTTAAAGGCATAAAACCCACAAGGCAGAGAAAATAAGAGTGCAGAAGGCGGCCATGCAATCTCAGGAAACAGGCAATCGGTCACTGCCGTGCAGACCCGTGAACACAAATGACGGGGAAAGAGAGAACGTTCAGGAGGCACAGGCGTCAGTGGAAGGGCAGGTGTTGGAGCGCAGATTGTAACAGAAAAGAAACAGATCTCACTCCATATTACATCTGTCTGAAATAGACAGGAAGCCTATTCTCTAGACTCTGATCATTTTGAATATTAACGCTCTTGCACTTACATAAAGATAACAAGTTGCAGAATAGAAAATACCATTTGTTTTACTGGAGGTTTACAGGGACACCATGACCTGACCCACATAGACAGCTGCAAGAGCAAAGAATTCCTGTACCAAGAAGTCTGCAACAATCAACCACACCCCTCCCCTTTTTAGTATAAAAGGAGCCTGAATTCTGACTTGAAAAGGATGGTTCTCCAGGACATTAGTCTGCCATCCTTTCAGTCTGCCAGCTTTCCGAACGAAACCGCTATTCCTTGCCCCAGCACCTCATCTCCCGATTTACCGGCCTGTCGTGTGGCGAGCAGAACGAGTTTGGACTTGGTAACACAATGCCAAGCAGATATGGGGAAAATGTGGTCCCAGCTGGTGTCTGCCGAGGCCCTGCACACTGGGGCTGACCTACCTTGTCATCATCCTCACAGGTCATGACACTGGAGAAAGGGATCTCCGCCTTGAACATCTTCCGGCAGTGCATGAGCTGCACCAGCAGGTGGGTAGCACACGGTCTTGAACTTCATCCTTTTGGCCGGTTTTATGTCCGAGAGAATCAGCCCTGGAATTATCTGTGCAGACGTGGGGCAAAGAGAAACACTGTGAGTGGACAAACTCATCCTGCCTGTTGGGAAGGGAGCACAAATGTGATGAGCAAGGAGGTCACAGCCACCTGCTCAAGGCCTGCTGCTCACCAGACACAGCAGGGAGCATAACCAGCAACCCAGTTCCAAACTCGCAGCTCTCAGATACCCTGAAGGCCTCTGAAAGCCAGATCAGTGACCCGAATCCCGGGGTGGATTCGGACTCCTGTGCGTAGTCAGGGCCCTCGCCCAGCTGGGGCAGCATGAGGCTGATGAATGTCACCCATGAGCCCCCGGGGGCCTTCCTGCAGACTCCCCTTCTGCCTTTTGCCTTTTTCTCTCCCTCTCATCCCAAACTTCTCCAAAGGGGTTGCTCCTTGTACAGACCTCATCACCCCGCTCACCCCGAAACTGCAGCCATACCTGACGCTGGTGCTTGATTCTGCATGACGTGTGGGGTAGCATCCGTGCAGGGCACCGAGGCTCCCTCTCCAGCTCAGAGCCTCCTGCATCCCTGCAGTGGCCCACAGGCCTCCCTCTTCAGCCCCTGCCCTTCGCTCCCATGTCCCCAGGTTGACCCCCGCTGGTCACCCAAACCTCTCTCCGAGCCCTCCTCCCAGCCATGCTCACACCTGCAGTCTGCCCGCACACTCACTCCCTTTTTCAGGACTCAACTCACCGTGCCTGCCTGACCCCTCTGAGCCCCACTTCTCTCTCCTGGCCAGTGCCACTCCTGTCCACGGTCCCCATGTCACGTGAGCACCACTGCATCCCAGGGACTGTGGATGCGCCAGGCAGCAAAACTCAAAGTTTTCCCTTGCATCTGACCTACTTGTGTCCTGAAGGAGCACTGGGGCCACACCTGAGCCCAGCGCCCCTCACCTGAGCCCTGGAAGTGGCTCAGTCACCCTCAATCATGTCCAGGTCGCATTCTCTTGACAGAGTGACCTCCAGCACCCCACACACGATGGTCACAAGCCTTCCTGTGTGCACAGATCCCTCAATCCATAGGGCACCCCTTCCCTGACTTCCTGCAGAGGGTTCTCAAACCTGATTACAGGAGAGGCAGAGGGGAGGTGCGGGAGGACACAGGATGGCCCAGGCCTTGAGGTCCCCAGGGCCTTGACCTCAAGTTAAGTCCCCCTGCCCTCCCCTACTGCCCTCCCCATGTGCTAAGGCCAGGCCCAGGGACAAGGTTAGTGGGGACACCCTCCAGTGTGCACAGAGCTCAAGGCCTGAGAAGCAGAGATCTGAGGAGAAAAAAGGAGCCGTTAGTCTCTGAGAAGGCGCAGCACAGGAAGGGTTCTGGAACCTACCTTTCGTCTATGTCAGGGCACGATAAAAAAGGTCTCGATATTATGAGTTTTCAGAAAACTGTTCCTCTCGTGTCCATGGCCCGGCTCCACCTCACAGTCACCATTCAGGCATGCCAGGGTGGTCTTTATGATGTGAACCTTCCTACAGAAAAGGAGGCAGAGATTTGGAAAGAACATTCAGGCAGAGGGGAGTAGGGGCCAGAGGGAGACAAGGACCAAGTGTCAGGATTCAGTAGAGACGATGGGGAAGGAGAGGGCGGCCAGGTGAGGGGAGAAGCGAGGCCCCTCCCCAGTCGGCAGTCTGTCCCTGAAACCTGCAGGGTGGGAGGACCCAGTCCAACATCAGGCCCACACTGCCCCCACACAACGGGGGGCAGGTGGGAACAGTACGCTGTGGGCGGCATTCACACTCCCCCAAGCGAGTTTTCTGGCAACAGAAGGAGAAATCCTCACCGTTAGCGCAACCTGAGCAGAAACCGATCCCACACGACCTAGACACACAGCCTGAGCTCCCGCCCCTTAGTAAGGCCTGAGCGCTAAGTCCTCGCATCTCTGCACAATCTCCTGAATTCCTTGCCAGCCTCGGGGTAGGGGAATGAGGAGGGGGACACATGCAGGGCACTGAGGCAGGAGTGAGTGTCCCCCCACGGCTGGCTCTGAGAGCACTTGGGACTGTCTCCCCATCAGCCTGGCCCTGAACTGCAAAAGGGACACCACGCACCAAAGGTCTCTAGAAATGCGTGTGTGTGTGCTCATGCTTTCACTGGTCCTCCCTCCCTTTTTCCTTTGCTTCCACAACAGAGATGGACGGCACTCCTGCTGCTGAGCTGTGGGGCCCACAGGGAGACAGGAACGCTGGCCATGGCGCTCAGCACACAGCATCCCAGGCCTGGGAAAGAAGAGGAGTCTCGGGCGAGGAGGCCCTAAATGCACGTGGTGGGAACGGACGGCACCCAGGGTCCCAGTCTGGACCCGCGGAGAAACTGGGGGCCTGGCTGGTCCTGAGCAGCAAAGTCACTAAGGGGGACAGAGCCCTCTCACTAGTGAGCGCTGGCCACACTCACCAGGGGCGATTGCTCACCAGCATGTGCGGTGGGAGTGGAGACAGTCAGCCACAGGAGCGCTCCGTCCCCGGGGACGGAGGGTGGGGATGCCCAGTGTCTGCCACCTCCAAGGCCCCTGGCACCAGAGGCCCGCTTACTTATGAGACTGTCCTGTCCACGATGGCAGGGGTGGGGAGACATGAGGCCTGGAGGCCTGGGGTGGGGGTCCCACCACGTGCTGGAGCTGGTTCTGGCCTGAGGGCCCCTGGGGGTGGGGAGGAGCATTTGCTCAGGATCCAATTTCACCTGCTTCTATGGCAGCCTGGAACATGCACCCAGCACACCAGTTTGGGGCAGACCAGGAGTTGCATGTGATTGGGGCAGCAGAGCGGGGTGTGTGGTCTCTTGCTGCCAAGAAGATGGAAGCTGTCACCATGCAAGGAGCAGACCCCTCCCTGGCCTTGGCCTCTCCAAGACAACCACCCAGGGCCTAGGGACTTGGGAAGGAGCCCATGAACTGAGTCTCAGGAGTCCCAGCATGAGAGGGTGGGGTAAAGACACAGTGGTGATTTATTCCTCCCATGGCTTTGGAAGGAAGTATGGGGAATGGATGGTTGGGTGGAGAAAGCAAGCAAAAGAAAAAAATCACATTACGAGTTAACGCAAGAAACAGCAATCCTAAAGGGAGGCAAAGTGAGGAAATGGTGAGAAGCCTGGGGGTGGATGTCACCTCCTGGGGGTGGATGTCATCTCCAGGGGCCTGGGGGGTCTCAGGTTACTAGAAAACCCCTATCACTGCCCCCATCCCAAGGACAGGGCAGGACCTTGAGGGATGCACATGCCAGGTGTGCCAGGCCCCTAAAGGCACTGGGGAGGGCGGGCTCGGTAGCCCCTGTCCCCACTCATCAGGCAGCTTCCCTCCGCTCCTCCCACCTCCCTGCCTGGGAGACCTGCAGTGCACTGCCTCCTGGAAGCGCCCATGCTTTCGCCCTCCCGGTGCCCTGAACCATCTGCTGAGGCCACCGCTGGCCCCATGCACCTGACCTGGTGTCCAGTCCTCATTTTGCTGCAAAAGAGCAGCGCTGAACACAGCTGACAGCCCTTCCTCCTCTGGGGGCACACTCCTTCCGGCTGCCCGCGCTCCCTCTAACCGCCCCCACCTCTCCCTGCTCCCCTTCTCTCAGGGACCTGGGGCCCAGGCTTGGCCCTTCATCATCATCTCTCTTTCTCATGATTGGCACGGAGTTTCCAAGGCATCAGTGCCCCGAGTGCCTGTGACCCCCCACACACACTCAACCTCCAGCCCAGACCCCTGACCAGCCCAACCGACCTCTCACCTCAGTGGTGGGGAGACCTGGCCTGACAGGTGATAAAGGACCCCCAGGCTCAGGGCCCCACGCCCAGCTCTGTGTTGATTAACACTGCCCCGCCCTGTGTCATGCTCCCCTCTTCTGCATTCCCTGTAGTGTTCCCTGTGGCCCCCTAAGAACATGAACTCCACCAGGGCCGGGGTCTGTCTCCGCTGCCGAAGCCCACCTCCTGGAACAGTGCCTGCACACAGCATGTGCTCAGTAACACTGTGCTCCTGGCTGGCAGCATTTCTTTGGTGGTGGGTGGGGGACCATCTTTTAGAAATGGGTGGGGTGGAGAAGAGAAGGGAAGAAGTAGAGAACAGGGCAGGGAGGAGGCAGCCCCTCCTGCAGGTCTGGTAGGTGGAACAAGGGAAGGGAAGCTGCAGGTCAGTCTGAACTTGAAAGAGGCGCTGGCCAGGCGAAGGGCCGGGGGAGGGGCTGCCTAGCGGTGGGAAATCTGTGCTTGTCCTCAACTGTGGAGCTGCAGGGCAGACGGAACGCACAGGACAGGACCTCAGCAGGGAGGCAGAGGAGAGAGGTGGGCAGCTCCTGTCACCACCTAGCCAGCTAAGGGTCAGGAATTTGTGTGGCACAGTGGGGCGGCAGGAGTGCTGTCAGTGGGGGGTCGCTCTGGCTGCCAGAGGGGGAGGGGCAGGGACAGTGAGAGGGTGCTTACAGCAACCCCCCAAGGCCCTGTGCTGAAGGGTGGAGGACAGGGGAGTGGGGGGCTGGCAGGAAGGGGGGTGGCAGGGAGGGGTCAGTGGCAGCGAGGGTCCCCCCCAAGGGGACGCTCAGAGGCAGCCCGGGATACAGACAAAAATCGTGTGGTTTTTGAGCCCATTTAGAAATGCCGTGGTCACTCCCGGGGCTGGCTCAGCTGTGGTATTCAAGATGATTTTGAGCTCCCACCTCCCTTTTTCTGCTGCTGGATTCTAACTTCCATGCTTGCTACTACTGTGCTTCCAGTAAGCCTTCCTTGTGGTTAGCAGCCGCTGTCCAGAGCGAGAACCGCTGGATCCTGGCTGTCCCCAGCCGAGCTCAGGGCCTCAGCACAGGGACAGGGCTGCGTGTTTCAACCACCTCCCCTGAGATCAGGCCGGGAGGGAGGGGGAAGGATGTGCCCAGAGGACACCAGGCCTGCAGGGTGAGAACAGGCCATGGGGAGAGGGCAGGCAGCGAAGGTCAGAGGCCAGAGCAGAGGGTGCAGAGCTTTGCCCTGACGTTCACAGGACGTGTGCAGAAGCAGACGTGGGTGTGCGGGTGTCTAACGCTCAACTCCAGCACCTGGGAGCCACTGCTGGTCTCTGCAGTAGATGTGAGCACATCCTGTGATCTCCTCTAAGGGGAGGAAATCAGGATGGCGGGACCTCGAGCGTGAGCCTCAGAGCCCCCTTTCCTGCAGCCACATCCATGTCCTTCCACCCCCAGCTAGGGGAGGAAGGGGAGCTTCTGTAGTTTTTTGCTTTGCTTTGTTTTGTTTTGTTTTGTTTTGTTTTTCATACAGTATACTATGCCTCGGCTTTGTGAAAGGTTTGAAGAAAATGAGCCCAGAGAAGGCAAATGTAGTTAGAATGCATCAGAAGTGCACAGACCATTGAGAACTCATCCCCATTCTAGGAGGAAACCTGTAACTTCCCCAGAGGGGCTCTGAAGCCACAGCACGTTCCCCTCTGAGTCTGAGAAAGAAGCGAAGTGCGACGAGGCCGTCAGCACTCCGGACAGCTCCGAGCCCGGCTCACAGCCCCCACCTCCAGTCTCCTCCTCCAGGGCCCACTAGCCTGCTTTCTGTGGGGTTCATGGGGTCAGGTGCCTGAACCAGCCCAGAGAAAGTCTCTTCCATGTTGGTGGGGGGCCAAGATGGCCAGGCTTCCCAGATCCCCACACAGAAGGTCGGACTAGAATCCCCCACACCTGCCCTCAGGGTCCCAGACTCACCCAGGCAGGCCGGCAGCTTCCATGACGTTGGCCAGGGTCACATCGTTGGACCACACATCGTACTGCCACTTGCACAGGCCCAGGACCCCGCAGAGGACCCTGCCAGTGTGCAGCCCCACACGCATGTTCAGGTCCACCTCAGTGGCCTCGGCCATGGACCTGCAGCAAACAGACACAGGACGTGGGGATGGGTCCCCGCTGTCTGCTCCCGGGATGCCACGAGGACAGGAAAGCCGGGCCTTGTGCTGCCCCTGCTGTGAGGCCGGGCATAGTGCTCAGAGGAGAAGGAGCATGGGGGTCTCCTGACCTCATCAGCCCAACCCCTGAACTATGAACTGCTCCGGGCTGGCTCCCCGCAGCTCCCTGGCCACTGGCCATCTCACAAGGCATAACACCCCCCCTTTCCCCTCCCCACCCAGGGCAGCCCTGAAGGGAAATGAGCCCAGGATTTGAATCCCAGGACCCCGAGCCGTCTCTGTGCACCACTGCCCTGGGCGGGGCGCTCACCCCTGCTTGCTAGCCAGAGGCCCACATGAGAGCCACAGGGAGCATCTAACAGTCCCAGGAGCCCTGGGAACAGGCAAGCTCTGACCCTGGGCCCCTGACTGAGAGGGTGGGCTGCAGACCCAGCCTGCAGGGAGGCCCAAGGCTCTGCAAACCTGCCCTGAACAACAGATGGACTCCGTGGGCTGCAAACTGTGCCTCAGTCACTTGTGGGAGAAAACAAGACAAAACGTGCAGACACTGAAATCAGACTGCAGGCCCCGGTGCGCACCCCACCTCCCCAGCCGCTCACGACCCTGGGCTCCAGCCCCTGCTGGGGACACAACAGCTCCAAGTCCTGAGGCGAAGCCCCGGGCGCGACCACCCTTGGAGGTGGGGGCAGCATCCCAGGAGCACTTGTGCGAGGTAACAGGAGGTGGCTTTAAAGGCTCCTTGTAAAGAGATTCCCCGCAGTGGTGGAGGAGGGCTGCGCTCAGAAATCCTCTCAGGGGCCCCCGAGGGCACCCCGCACGGTTCCTCCAACCCCACAACGCCCACAGTGAAGTGAGCGCAGGAGGCGCACAACGCGCCTTTGGTGGCACAGTCAGAGCTCAGGACACGCTCCACGGCCACAGTGACGCCCTCTGATGCTGTTTTCCACTTTTCCCCAAAAGGCAGACGTTATTTTACTTTTAAAAAGTTTGGAACAGGAAGCAGCATCAGGCCTGGCTGGTGTGCTCCAAGGGACAGAAGTGCAAGGAGGCCTTGAGGGAGGGGCGGGGGTCAGCCTCGGCGCCCCGGCTCCTCCCCAGCCTGGGGGTGCGAAGGCGGCCCTGACCGGCAGGTGTGTCAGTGGGACTCCCCAGACAGTGCTGACATGCTGTAGCAAGAAGGGCAAGGAGGCCTAGTCGAGGGTAGGGGACACTGAAGCCCTGTGGTTAGGACGTTGTCTGTGAGAAGGAAGGCAGGCCAGGAGACCAGGATCACACAGGGTCGCACTGCCACCACCCTCCAACAGCCCAACACAGACTACTCACCCTCAGTCCCTCCCAGCAGCAGGTGCTCACAGTCCAACCACATCTACATCCACAACAGAGCAGATGTCCTGAGCCTGTGAGCTCACGGCCAAATCTCACTCCTGCTCCAACACTCAGGGCTGATTCACATGTGTCCACCTTGTTCAAATATGACACAGGCCCAGCCCGGATGCTGCCTCTTGGAAGCCCTCCCAGGTCCTTCACCAACGCTGACACGCAGCTCCTGTCTCCCGACAAGCCCGGTACCAGGCTGAGCACACTGGCGAGGTGCCCCCCGGCCCTGAACGCCCTGCTTCTGCACACAGTGTGCAGGCGTGTGGACGGCTACGGGCCCCTCACAAGGAGGCACAGCGAGCCTGCCGTGTGTCCCCAGCTCTGCAGTCCTTCTGTTCGGACAGTCTCTCTGTGCGCCCTTTCACCACGTCTTCCTCACACAATTCCTGTAATATGACTTCTATGCTCCCAAATGGGCGACTGCACCAGCCCCCGGGAGCCCCGTCTCGCTGAACTGCACCCACCTCTCCATGCTGCTGAGGGGCTGGGATGTGGCTCTGTTCTCCACCCACCAGCTCAGCCTCCCACATCCAAGTCCTCCTTCACTAAACGGAAGGCTCCCTAACTCCTCATCCCAGACAAGGGCTGCGAGGAGACAAGGCTGGTTAAGAAACGGGCAGGCCAGGCCCCCAGTGTTCCAGGAATAGGCACCCGCTCCAGCCAACCCTCTCTCCACAGAGCGCACCTGACCCCTGGTCACCTGCCCGCATGAAGATAAGCACACGTGATTCCTTTTCAACTGGAACTCGGCTGGCTTGGAGCCAGCCCTTTCCCCATCCACTCCTTAAACATCTTATCAGGCTAAGCTATAAAAGTCATTTCTTTCCCCCTGACTAATGCACATAATGCCTGGGATCACCGTGGACCAAGAAATGCAGTCCCAAAAAAATGCAAAGGAGGGGATGGCAGCGGCACAGCTTCAGAGATCAGGTGGGACTCCTCCACCCTGTAGCTCGCCACGTGGCCCTGGCTCTCCTGCATGGCTAGCAATCTTAAAGAGACCAGCTCTCTTAGTGCTCACAATTACAGTGGGTAAGCTTTTAAGAAATCCCACTCCATGAAAGGACCCTCAACAACGAGGTATAAGCCACAAGTAAGTGGTAATCAAAGCTTCTTTCTCACAGTGATTAGTGGAGGCACTGAGGACTCTAGTCTGCAGAAACGGGCAGCCCTAGTGCAGGGGGACTATCTATCAGGCACTCCCCAAAAGTGAGCGTCCCACAACTCCGGAGCCTGGAGCCTTTCTGACTCATGACCGTGACAGCTAGGAGTGGTGACCAGATCCACGACACTGGTGGGGAAGCAGGACACAACAGAGGGCAGCACGCATTGGCTGTGATGTCCTGCTAACGCAAGACAGGTCCCCGGCTGCCCGGGAATTCAGTCTGACACAGGCTCAATCTGACAACCAGCCACACCACTTTCTTGCTGCCACTGTCTAGCTTAGTACTGGGGTCTGGCGTGAGTCATTTCCCTCTTACTTACGCCTGGTGAGGTCTAGCGCTCAGGGTCTTTCTGGTCTCTCCCCGCTCTCCAGCAGAGAGTTCCAGCAGTTCACGTCTTCCAGAGCGCCGCGAGTCACCGTCAGGACGACAGAGGGATTCAAGCACCTGGGCAAACCAAAAGCATTTTTTATTAGATGCCCATGCCACACCGCCGTCATGGTGAAAACAACTATCCTTTCTATACCAACTCCTTCGCACTCAGCCACGAGGACCACACGTGCGCGGCGTCTTCCCCACTGACGGGCCTAGTGCAGGGCACGCGCGCTCAGGCAGGCCAGCAGTGTGCTGTGCACCTCACACGCACGTCCCTCTCTCTAGAACACGACTAGAAGGAAACCTCATCTACGTGCCCTGACTTACAGGTCCCCGACACCACGGACCAGCAAAGCTGGGGCTTTGGGGACAGGCCACTTGAATTGGGCCTGGTGCAGTCAGGGGTGGTGGCCATGGAGGCAGGGGGAGGGGGCTGCCCTGAGGGAGCCGGCGGATTTGCCCCAGGCTCCCCTGTCCCTCCTACGCCTGGCCTGGGGGCGGCCTTTGCTGCCCAAGTTGGTGGGGCACACATTTCCCACTCAGTTGGCTTACCACAGGCTGGCACTGTGGGTTCAGCTGGTGGCAGTCAGGTGGCTCCTGCACCCGGTCCTCACCTCTACTGAGATGTGCCCATGTCCCAGGAGCAGGCCGACTGGGACACCTGTGTCCTGAGACCTGGGGAAGTAAAGACCGCCTCCAGGCCAGGATTTGAGGGAGACTGGAGCAAATAGACTGGCACCTTCAAGGCAGGCCCCCTCCCCCAGCTGCCACCCCTGCTCCCCCCACTCCTGTGGGCCCCCCTCCCCAGCTCTCTGACACATAGCACCCACCTCCTGGGAGCTGGCTGACCTGGGGACGTGCCTACAGGGGACCTGCCTACAGGGAACATGGGGCGGCAGAGGCCGCCCCTAGTCCAGGCTGCAGGGGAGATGGGAGCAAACCCACAGGCTGGCACAGGGCAGCCTCCCTTGTCCCACCCTCGTCCCACCCTCGCAGCTGCCACCACTGCAGTCTTCCCCACTCCTTGACCAAACCGCACAGGCCTCCAGGAAGCTGGCTGACCTAAACATGTGAGTCCTGCAACCCTGGGGCAGCAGAGGCTGCCTCCAGGCCAGGCCACTGGGGAGACAGGAGTAAATCCAAGGGCTTGCACAGGGCAGCCCCCATCCTGCCACCGCTGCCCCCACCCCTGACGGCCCCATGCCAGCGTCCTGGGAGCAGACTGACCTAAGGACATGGGTCCAGTGAACCCGGGGCAGCTAGGCCGCCCCAAGGCCATGCCCTGGGGCAGATGGGAGCAAATGACTGGCTCACAAGGGGCAGCCCCCCTCCTCCTACCACCTGTAGTGTTGCTGCCATCCTCCCAGCCCCCTGACCACACTGAGCCCGTGGTCTTCCCAAAGTGGGTATATACAGTGAACATATCTCAACATAATAAAAGCTACTTACGACAAACCCACACCCAGCACAGTACTGTACAATGAAAAGCTAAAAGCTTTTCCACTAAAATCTGGAACAAGACAAGGATGCCCACTCTCACCACTTCTAGTCAATATAGTATTGGAAGTCCTAGCCATAGTAATTAAACAAGAACTAAGACATTCAAATTGAAAAGAAAGAAAATTGCCAGTATATGCGGATGACATACGATTTATAGAAAACCCTAAAGGCTCCACACACAAACTGCTAGAGCTAATAGAATTCAGCAAGGCAGCAGAATACAACATCAACATACAGAAATCAGTGGCATTTTTTTTTCACAAAAGTAATAATACGTTTTAAAACTGCATCCAAAAATATAAAATACTTACAAATAAATCTGACCCAGAAAGTGAAAGACATAAGCAGAGACCTACAAAACACAAGGACATTAAACAGGACTTAAAGAAATGGAAAGATATTCCATGTTCTTGCATTGGAAGAATTAATATTGCTAAAATGGCCATACTACCCAAAGCAATATAAAGATTTACTATGAACCCTATCAAATTACCCAGGACATTTTTCAAGAATTAGAACAGATAATCCTAAAATGTATATGAAATCACAAAAGACCCAGAATTACCAAAGCATTACTGAAGAAAAAGAATGAAGCTAGAGCAATAACCCTTTCAGACTTCAGACAATACAGAACTACAATCAAAATAGCATGTACTGATACAAAAACAGACATATAGATCAATGGAACAGAATAGAGAGCCCAGAAGGAAACCCACAAACTCTTCATCAATTAATCTTTGACAAAGGAGGCAAGAATATACAATAGAATAAAAACAGTCTCTTCAGCAAATGGTGTAGGGAAAACTGGACAGCTGCATGTAAACCAATGAAATTAGAATACTCTCACACCATACACAAAAATAAATTCAAAATGGCTTAAAGACTTAAACACACAGACAAGACACTATAAACCTCTTAGAAAAAAACATAGGTAAAACATTACTTGACATACATCTCAGCAATGTTCTCCTAGGGCAGTCTATCCCAGCAATAAAAGCAAAAATAAACAAACAAATGGGACCTAACTGAACTTACAAGCTTTTGCACAGCAAAGGAAACCAAAAGCAAAACAAAACGACAACCTACAGAACGGGAGAAAATATTTGTAAATGACTCGACTCACAAAGGCTTAATTTCCAGAATATATAAACAGCTCATAAAACTTAATAACAAAAAACAAAAAACCCAATCCAAAAATAGGCAGAAGACCTAAACAAGCATTTCTCCAATGAACACTGCAAATGGCCAATAGGCACATGTAAAATTGCTCAATATCACTAAATATCAGAGAAACGTAAATCAAAACTACAATGAGGTATCACCTCACACCAGTCAGAATGGCCATCACTCAGAAGTTCTTGAAGTTAACTGCTGGAGAGTGTGGAGAAAAGGGAACCCTCTTACACTGCTGGTGGGAATGTAGTTTGGTGCAACCATTATGGAAAACAGTACGGAAATTCCTCGAAAAACTACAAAAACAGACTTACCCTAGGATCCAGTAATCCCACTTCTGGGTATTTATCTGGAGGGAACTCCAATGCGAAAAGATACTTGCACCTCAGTATTCAAAGCACCATTCTATAAAATAGCCAAGACATGGAAGCAACTTAAATGAAATAACAGATGACTGGATAAAGAAGTTGTGGTATTTTTATACACTGGAATACTACTATGCCATAAAAAGGATCAAATAACACCATTTGCAGCAACATGGATAGACCTAGAGGTCATCATTCTAAGTGAAATGAGCCAGAAAGAGAAAAATACCATATTATATCACTCACATATGCAATCTAAAAAAAAAAAAGACACTATGAACTCATCTACAAAACAGAAACAGACTTGCAGACTTACTAAACAATCTCATGGTTACCAGGGAAAGGGGGTGGGAAGGGATAAATCTGAGAGTTGACGATTTACAAATATTACACTATATATAAAAACAGATTTTTTAAAAAGTTTCTTCTGTGTAGCACAAAAACCTATGTTCAATAGCTGATAACAACCTATAATGGACAAGACGCTACAGCCACCAACTGAGGAAGCAAAAGAGGAAAGGAAAATTAGTTATCCTGGGCTACAGCCCAGTCCTGGGAAGTCCTTGCCTGTATCTGACGCTGCCCCTTGACTGCACTGTCCCCTCCTCCCAGGAGCAGGTTGACATGAAGACATGAGTTCTTCGAACCTGGGGCAACAGAGGCTGCCCCCAGGACAGGCCAGGGGGAGGTGGGAGCAAGTCCACCTGCTACTAGGGGACAGCAACCCTCTCCGCTGCCGCCCCCAAACCGCACGGCACCTGCCTCCCTCCCAAGAGCCAACTGACCTGGAAACAAACGTCCCGCAAAGCTGCGGCAGCGGCATGGACAGTGGCACTGCCCCTGGTGAACTGGCCCATTTGTCCCCATCTTCCCCGCGGCCTGTCCTGGGGGCGGCCTCTGCTACCCCAGGTTCGCGGGTCACAGGTTACAGGCCAGCCTGCTCCTGGAAGGCGAGCGCTGTGCTGTCAGGGGGCGGCGACAGCGGCGGCGATGGCGGGATTGGGGCTGCCCCGTGCGAGCGCGGGGATTTGCTCCCATTTCCCGCTGCCGCTGCCCCCTCACACTGACCACGCGGCGCCCGCCCCTCAGGAGCAGACTCATCTGTAACCTGAGTCCCACGAACCTGGGGCATTGGAGGCCGCCCCCAGGCCAGGCCGCCGGGAGATGGGAGCAAATCAACAGGCTCGCAGGGGCAGACCCCTTTCACCTGCAGCGGCGGCACAGGCCGCCGCCCCCGCAAACCCCCCCCACCTGACAGCACAGCGCCCGCCTCCCAGGAGAAGACTGCCTGCGACACGTGCACCCCACGAACATGGGGAAGCAAGACCGGCGGGGTCCAGGCCGCGGGGAACTAGGGTACACATCCAGGGGCTCGCACGGGGCAGCCCCCATGCCCCCGCGGCCGCAGCCGCCGCGGCCGCGGCCTCGAGACCACACCGCCCCCGCCCCCTGGGAGCAGGCCACGGTCTGAGGGCCGGTCGCAGGTGCTCCGGGGCCGTCAGGCGTCCTCCCACCTCCCGGAGCTGCACCTGCTTTTCCAAACCCCGGCATAAGAGGCAGCGAAGACGCGGCGTTCAGGGGCTACTCTTGTGGGGAGGCGGGGTACACTACGAACCAGGACGGCGAACCCGGACCCGCCTCAGGGCCCGAACGGGACGCGCGGCCTAGGCCTCACCCACGCACCCCTCCCTGTGCGCCTCCCAAAAGGCACAGCCCAGGCCTCACCCGCCGACTCCCCGACCTGCGCGTCCCCACCAGCGCCCCCTTACCTGCCTGGCGGCGGCAGCGGAGACGACGACACGCGGCGGCCGAGACCCCAGGCCGCGTTCCTCCTCCGGGAGCTGGTCCGGGAGCAACCGGCTCTCGTCCAGCTTCTACGCGCTCTGGGCGGCTTCCGGCGTCTGCGCGTCTGCGCGTGCGCGCCCCTCCTCCTCCCGCCCGCAAGGCGGACGCTGGGGCGGGGTCTCCTGCTGTACCGCCCTTGGACAGTGGGGCCGGGCGGGACCAGGCTGGGAGGGCGGGGCCGGGAAGGGCCCCGCCCCCCCGGCCCGCCCTGCCCTCCCTGCCCGCCCTGCCCCCCTGTCGGGTCTCCATCCCCAATGCCCCCACCCCACCACCCCACCAGCAATCGGGTCCGCACTAACCAGAAATACCACTGGCCCGGGCCGGGTTCACATCCCTCGGCCCCACTTCCCTCGGCCCTATTCCCCTCGGCCCCACTTCTGCTCTCCTCCCTCTCCCCGTTACTGCCTCCCAGACCCTGGCCAGGCCCAGTTTCCAACTGGACCTCCAAGATGGGGCTCCCTCTCTTCACACGAAGAAGCAAGCACAGGGTCTCCCTGCAGGGCTGGTGGAACTGGACCCAGTCCTGGACCTCCTGCAGGAGCAGGCTCTGGATTAGGGTTGGGGTTGGGGTTGGGGTTGGTATTCAAGGTTAATGTTAGTGTTGGGGTTGGGGTCGGGGTTAGGTTTAGGGATTTGGGGTTAGGGTTAGGATTTCAGGCGAATCCTGAAATTCAGGCTGAGGGGTTAGCAGTAGGGGTAGCTATAGGGTTAGGGTTTTAGGGTTAGGCTTATTGCTAAGGTTAGGATTTGGGAGGAGGAGGAGGAGTTAGGGTTAAGGCTAGGGGTAGGGATAGGGTTAGGTTTAGGGGTTAGGGTTAGGTTTAGAGGTTACAGGTCAGGACCAGAGCCAGAGTTTAGGGATAGGTTTGGGGTTAGGGTAGGTGTTAGGGTTAGGGGTTGGGGTTAGAGTTAGGGGAGAAGGAGGAGAAGGGTTATGGTTAGAGGGGAGGAGGAGCAGGAGTAGGATAAGGTTAGAGTTAGCAGTTGGGTCAAGTTAAGGTTTGATATAGGGTTAGGGTTTGTGTTCTCGTTCGGGTTTGAGGTTCTGGTTAAGGCTAGGGTTAGGGTTAGGGGCTGGGTTAGGGTTAGGACTTGGGGTAGGGGTTAGGGTTAGGGGTTAGTGTTAGGACTAGGGCTAGGGCTAGGGCTGGGCTGTAAGTGGGGGAGGGGGAGCCAGACTAGGATGAGATGTCAGGTGGAAGGTCCCAGTCCCTGCAGATGACAGCAGCCACGGGGTTGGAGGGGAAGGACACTACCCACATGAAGGAAGGAAGGCCCCAGTCCTGGAGGCTCCCTGGTGTGCGGGGGGTCCTGCCATCAGTGGTCCCATCACCAGGAGGGAGAAAGAACCACTGGGAGTCATACATAGCTATCAAAGGAATAAAACCAAACACAAAATAAGAATCAGCAGAATGCGGTAATCCAATCATAAAGGACAGTCAAATGTGCTTATACATATTCAAGAAATAAATCATCTTAGTTATAAATAATAAGTAGTTCATTTGTGTCATTATTATTATTATTATTATTATTTAGATTCCTCATATAAATGATGTCATATGGCATTTTCTTTCTCTTTCTGGTCCATTTCACTTAGAATGACATTCTTCGGGTCCATCCATATTGCTGCAAAGGCATTATTTTATTCTTTTTCATGGCTGAGTAGTGTTCCATTGTACATATTTACCAAAGCTTCTTTATCCAGGCATCTGTTGATGGACATTTGGGTTGTTTCCATGTCTTGGCTATTGTAAATAGTGCTGCTATGAACATTGGGGTGCAGGTGTCTTTTGAATTATATTTTTCTCTGGATATATGCCCAGGAGTGGGATTGCTGGAACACATGGTAAGTCTATTTTCAGTTTTTAAAGGAACCTCCATAATGTCCTCCATCTACACTCACTGCACCAATCTACACTCACACCAACAGTGTGGGAGGGTTGCTTTTTCTCCACACCCTCTTCAGGATCTATCACTTGTAGACTTGTCAATGATGGCTATTCTGGCTGTTGTGAGGTGATACCTCATTGTAGTTTTGCTCTTCATTTCTCTTACAATGAGTGATACTGGGCATTTTTTTCATGTGCCTATTGGCCATTTGTATGTCTTCATTGGAGAATTGCTTGTTTAGGTCTTCTGCCCATTTTTGGATCGGATTGCTTGTTTCTTTGATATAAGGTGTATGAGCTGTTTGTATGTTTTGGAAATTAGTCCCTTGTCAGTAACATCATTTGCAAATATTTTCTCCCATTCTGTAGGTTGTTTTTTCATGTTGTTGATGGTTTCCTTAGCCATGGAAAAGATTTTAAGTTTAATTAGATCCCACTGGTTTATTTTTGCTTTTATTTTCAGTACTCAAAGAGCTGGTTCAAAAAATATTTTGCTGTAATGTATGTCCATGAGTGTTCTGCTTGTGTTTTCCCCTAGGAGTTTTATAGTATCTGGTCTTATATTTAGGTCTTTCATCCATTTTGAGTTAATTTTTGTACATGGTATTGGAGAATGTTCTAATTTCAGTCTTTTACAGGTAGTTGTCCAGTTTTCACAGCACCGCTTACTGAAGAGACTGCCTTTTCTCCATTGTATATTCTTGCCTACTTTGTTGTAGATTGACCATATATGTGTGGGTTAATTTCTGGATTTTCTATCCTGTTCCACTGACCTATGTGTCTGTTTTTTGCCAGTACCGTTCTGCTTTGATTACTGTAGCTTTGTAGTATAGTCTGAAGTCAGGGAGCACGATTTCTCCAGCTCTGTTCTTCTTTTTCAGGATTGTTTTGGCTATTTGGGGTCTTTTGTGAGGAAACCTTTCTCAAACAGAAATACATGAAGAATGGAAAATTCTTTGTATATCATTTTAGGTTATAAGTACTGGGCATTTATTTAGTTTTTTAAATTCCAGAGCATTCATTATTTTATTGTCATTTGTCTGAAAATCCTTACATTGTGAAGAAATCTCCTTCCTTATGACTCCTCTTTACAAGTCATTGAGTTTTAGTACCTTCTGAATATATGGCGTTTAGTTGCAGGAAAATAGTAACCTGATCCCTAAGACAATGGCCTTTTTTTTTTTCACTTTACACACAGAAAAGTTGACACTCCACAGTGTGCACAGCCTGCCCCCAGTCACTCACAGGGGCTAAAACTCTGATCTCCAGATTCCTGGCCCAGCCCCGCTACCAGCTCATCCTAATGACCTTGTCCAGGCCCTGCCCGGGTGAAGGAAAAGGACAGCTTGACCAGCACCATCTAAACAGATGCTCCCTGAGAAAAGGCCATCCATTTCAACCCTCACTTTGGATCTTGAGGTCACTCACACAGAGTCTGTATTCTGCACATGAATATATGAGATTATAGCAGGCATATCATTATTGCCACATAATGAACTTAATAGCCATTATTTAGAAATAATTTGCATAGAAACAATCACAAAACTTACTATAAATGGTATCTTGGTATGAAAGTAACTTCTCAGAGAGGGCCTGACCCCAAATGATGGGCTGTTTGAAGCTTTACACCAGGCCATCAGCTCCCACCTAAGTCCTCATAACTGGTCAGTCAGGAGGAGTGGAGACAAGTGGAGGTCAACTCCTCAGGCTTCTGAGAGGACTGTGGTTAACAGTCGCCATCACGGAATCCTGATTTCTCATCCCAGGGGAAAGGCTAGTTTTAAAAACAGCCACAAACAACCTGGAGGCCAGGTTGCAGATGACACCGAGGGCCACGTGGTGACCGCCCCCTCCTCTGTTCCAGCTGGATGATGTCAGCGGATGCCATCAGAGGGTGACGAGCCAAGGAGTTCAAACTTCCAGCTGCAAGCCCAGAGCATCACTTCTCAACTGCCCATTTCTGAGGTGAACAGGCCCTTGAACTACAAGCGTGGCTCTGAGCATTGAGAACTGCACTGGAGAGGGTGGTAACAGGGTCCCAATGACCCCAAGGGGCTTTTAATGGGCTCCTTGGAGAAAACAGCAAATCTAAATATTCTTCAGGTTTAAGCCACCAGAGCCTGTGACAGCCTGACCCACGGCTGCCAGGTGCTAAGGCTGCACTGCTTTTAAATTTGGCCTCTGAATGTGATTTGTTCTACCAACCAAAATGTGCTCCAAACTTGCTGGTGTCCAGAAATAGAGGACTGTCCACCCAGAGAAAACATCAAATAAACAAACTGGTGGATGTCAGGGGAACTTCATTTACTCCTGGAATTTCTACTGCTTTGGGGCAGAGAGAATGAGAGTCTTTGTTCCTGTGGAGTTTGAGCCCAAGCTGGGTTCAGGTCCTGGGTGACACATGAGAGACATGGAAGCCACATCTAGGAAAGTGCCCTGCAGCTCCTTGATGGTGAAATCCACTGGTGAAGTACTGGCCTGATCACAGGTGCCAGATCCTGAAGTCCATGTCTGCGTGTAGCCTATGAACCATTCTGCGCTGTCCTGAGTTATGGTCAGAGAGGGAGAAGAGGGCCTGCCCTGCGAAATGTGCGCTCTCATCTTCTCAGCTTATCCAGACGGTGACTATGTTTTACATTGGGAAGAAATCATATCTTAGGGGAAGTAAAAATGAAAAGAGAAGTAGTGTGGTGGGGCATAGTTTCAGTTCTATCAAGGGCAGCATTACCAAAGTTTGTTTTTCAGAACTTAAAAAAAAAGAGTAAGTTCCCTTGTTAAATAAATTCTGTATTATTTAGTGCTTCTGAAATTTTACCACACACAAAAAAAGAGCCCGTCAATGGCCTTGAGATGCTCAGATAAAAACAAACACCAGAGACAACAACAAAAAGATCTTCAGCACAAGACTGTTCAAATTTAAAAATCATAAATATCTGAGCATTCTACTACCTGAAATCATTTTCTTGGGGAGGGGGTAACTTTGGATCTATTAACCTCTGACATTAGGAAAAGGCTGAACACTAATAAAATGTAATTTAGGAAACAAAATGGGGAAAAAAACGCTCTCATCCCAGAAACACGGTTTAGGAGGGCAACAGACAAGAACTATGGGAAAGAACGTGCATGTAGAGGAGTAGATGTGAGGGGAGCCCCAGGCTGGGACGGCAGCCTCTTCCAAGGTCAGCAGTTGTGTGTGACTCGTCATTGTGAATGACTCCAACTCCACTTTGCTTATTGCCTGCGTTGCAATTATCCATATCACTGTTACTTTCAAAGCTTGATAAGTTAAAGTTGTCCATCTACTTGAAACAAATAGGTAATTTGTAGAGAAAAGCATTAAGCTGGGATTACACCTCCCACTGTATATTTTCTTCAGAACATGAACAGCACCAGAGCATTCCATTGGCTAAGTTCTATTTTCTGTTTCACAAATTGACCTCTGAGTGTGTGTTGAGCTGTTTTAGGAAACATGTCAGTCATTTAGCAGTGCCGTGTGTAATACACTGACGTGAGTCTAGGTAGCTGGGTAACTTACATCAGATCCCCGGCACTATTCAATGCGATGCCAAAGGAATGTTTCAGTAGGTTGAACATTTAATAAAAGTGTAGGCAGCAGTGAAATTTTTACCCCTTTCCTACTTTCCTTTCCCCAAATAATTTTATTAATTTGTGGGCTAAAATAATGAAACTTTAAGATGCCAAATCTTTTTGACTAGACACCAACATGGTTAAAGACCGTAAGTATAGGAATTATAAAAACTGTGCATTTGGATGGTAACTATTTCAATATGACTGTAAGACAAGATAGATATCACAGAAGAAAAGAAGTTTGGGTAATTAGTGGAAACCAGGTTATGGGTATAATCATTCTGGAACAGCGTGAATTTTTTTGAATAAGGGTAATATGAACAAATAAATTATTTAGGGGATACTTGTAGTACATTTTTGAAGAATGCTCTATGTGCTAATTTAATTTGCAGGTAGAGTGAATTTTAGTTTCCCCTAGTGGATAGATTCTCATGGTCAGGTTGTATTAATAATGAAACTCTTTTAGAGAAAAAAGACGTAAAATTTGTCTGCAGAGACAAACAGGAATACTGCACAAATGGTCTCTTCTCATAACAAATACCACTGTTCACAGGAAGGAAAGTGGCCCAATCGGCTCATGTGTCCTTCGAAAGACAACAGCAAAGAAAATGATAGTGTCCCTCACTGATCTTTTCCAGTTGCTTTGCCCTCACGCAGTTGCAGTTACCTGGGAATTACCTAACCATCCTGGGCACAGACCTCAACCCTCTCATACTGCAACCCCTCCCTCCCTACTGCCACAAGCTTTAAATAGGCTCCTCTGAGTACAGGGGAGGTGGGTGAGGAAGAACTGGGACAATGATGGGGTAAACTTATCTTCACTGGCTCAAACACTAGTTTGTTTGGAGGATAGAGACCATAAAAATACCAAAAATAAGACACAAAGATTTATCTATGGAGAGAATTCTGCAACAGTTGTGTGAGTAATATTTATTTTTAAAAATTTAAACGCTCCAGAAATTGCCCTAAGGGTATGCAGAAGAGGGAGAACCATTTATTCAAATCTTGATGAGAAGAGGGAGAGTCTTGGCATCTGGGCCAGGCCTGCCCCCTTCCCTCCCTCTCACAACAGCCTAGTGTGATAGAAGGCTCCCCGGGATAGACGCTGCCTCTGCCCAGAACTCCCAGTGCAGGGCTGCTGTCCCACCCTGGGGCTGGTTCCAGCCTCCTGGGGAGCTCATGGGCATAATCTGAAATGGCACCCCCACCCCCACTCACAGGAGGAGAGTGAAGAAGAGGAGCTCTGTAGAAATCACTCCAGGTTGGTGGGTGACAGTTTTCATAAGCAAAGGAACTTGCTTATGAGGTGTGTATGTATTTACCATAATTTGTTTATTCATTCCTCTATGGATATTTCAGCCATTTCTACCTTTTGGCTATGGTGAACCATTTTGCTATGAAAATGCATGTATGTATATTTGTTTGAATACCTGTTTTCAATTTTTATGGGGCATATATCTAGCAGTAGAATTGAGGGATCAAATGGTAACTTTTTGAGGAACTTACAAACTGTTTATCAATGTGACTATTCCATTTTATAATCTGACCAGCAATGTTTGAGCTTTCTGGTTTCTCCACATCTTTGCCTGTACTTCTTGTCTGTCTTTTTTTTTTTTTAAGAGCCGTGTTTCAGTCTTCCATTGTCCAGACATTCTTCTTCTTATGACCTTCCTACCCACTTCTTAATATGATTAACTCTAACTTATCATTCAGGTCTCAGCTTTAGTCCCTTCTTTGGAAGTCTTCCTAGACTCTCACCCCCTGTTTGCCCCATCACACTATTGTGCTGCATTATAATTGCCTGTTTACTTATCTGCCTCCTGCATTTAGATAAAAAGCTTTATGAAGGCAGGACCCGTATCCTTACCTTCTGGCCCAGTTCCTGGACCGTAGTTAGGATTTATGTTTGTTGAATGAACAAGTGAATGTTGGAGCACTTCAAGTTTTTTAATACAGAAGGCAGTTGTAGGAATAGGGGAGGGGAAATGAGACTGAAGAGTAGCAGATATAGAGGAGATCATATTTCAGGGAAAAGTTTGATTTTGGTTCTGTCAGTGAGAGGGAGACTGACAAATTTTACTCCCCGAATTCACATTCCCTCAAGATGGTTGGTTGCTCTGTCTCCCTGCTTCACATCACCTGTGTACTTTGGCTTATGCTGATCTCTTGTCTGAAATTCCATTCCTTGTTTCAATCACATCTCACCTGCTCTCTGAAGCTTTCCCTGGCTCTCTAGACTCTCCTTTCCTCCCTCGGATTCTACAACATTCTGAGCTAATAGAACACAATTACTTGACGGCATTCTCTGTTTGACCGCCTGCCATTTACTGTGTCACATCATCCTCTGACAACCAGGATATAGGGGAGAATGACTATAAGCAAATAAAAGAGATTAAACATTGCAAAGTGTATTCAAGTAAGTATTATCCTACAAATAATCCTCATTTGAAATAATTTTGGGACTCCTCTTTGGGTTTTTATGTACTATGTCAGAAATAGATTTGTTCTTTATTGTGACCCTGAATTTTGGGCCCCAAGTAGTATTTACTTAGCCTGTTCAGCTACCTTATTTTTCAGACTTGACTCCAAATGACCTTTATATGTAACTGCAACAGTAATATTCTATCAGAAAAGCAGAGGCACTATGAGTGACATAGAAGAACGGGTTTATTTTATGGATTAGACTTCACACAGTTGTAGGAGCTGCTGAAGATGCATGTTGTCTCTGCTTCTGGAATGGGTTTGTGGTCTCTTTAAATCAGCAGGGCCAACAGCTGGGAATAAAATCTGACATGAAGTGTCAGAGAGTGAGACAAACCGGACTGCATGTAGGTCTTTCATTGCTGCCATCACTGATGATGCACATGACCCACAGAAGCTTTGCCCCAGAGCTGCCCCTGAGTCTGGCATCTGACCTGGAGTCAGAGAAGCTTGAGCAGGCAATGAAGTGGCAGCTCCTCTGAGCCCTGCTACTGCACCAGGCCCACAAAGGGAGCCCCCTGATCAACAACAGTGTGTGCAAACTAGTGACACCTGTTCCCCTACACCAACCTGCAAATTCTCTCATGACTAACCGTAAGCCAGCAGGGTACCTGGAAGGGTGTTTGGGGAAATGTTTAGCTGCCACACAATATCAGCACAGTTAGAAAACTCAAGCTTGACCCCCAAGGGTTTGCCACCATTGCAAGTAGTCAAAAGCAAATGCCAGTGTATGAATTCCCCAAAATATGGACACAAGAGCAAAATCTTTGGAATGAGTGCCAAATGTTTCCAAGAAGGTTAGATTGACTTCTTTGAAAAAGTACAAAGTTCATTTGGATATACAACTTTTGTTTCTTTATGGGGAAGAAAAACAAGCCACAGTGTTTTACAGCCATTTCTTCTACTTCCATTATTTTCCCCTCTGGTTCTTAAGTTTAGAGATATTTTTTGGTGGTGGTGGTGGTGGTGGTGGTGGCGGTTATTCTTACATAATACTCAACTGAGTATTATGGCTTATTCATCAGTTGTCTGAAAATAATAGAGAGGAATAGGTGAGTCCTGGGGAAGTATCCTGGAGCTGGCCATTTCCTTGTCCCTTCCCAAGGTGGAGAGCCTTGCTACTTTCTGTTATCATGAATATACTTCCTAACTATAGATTTTAGAGGGCATTTTTTTCTCTGGGACTGTGGCACCTTCCACCACATTGTGCAAGTCCTTTCTTGTTAGATGGCACAGGTCAACTTCTGTGTTTTAACTCTTCCTAAAGGCTTCTTCCTTTAATGTTCACAATGTGATATTATTGCCAACCTAGGCAAATCCAGAAGCCAGCAAAAATGGTCTGAGTGTAGAAAACTTAAATAACAAGTGGCATGGTTAATGAATTACGTTTCTGTAGGCCTGGCTGCAGTTTTTTTTTTTTTTCTTAAACAAAGCCCAGAGGCTTATGGTCCCTAGCATATCCATCATCTTGACCATTGCTGCTAAATTTTAAAAACTGTGTTAAAATACACAAACACAGAATTTACTTATTTAACCATATTTTAGTGTAAAGTTCAGTAGCATTAAGTACATTTATGATTGTGTGCAACCAACCTCCAGAACTCTTTTCATCTTGCAAAACTGAAACTCTGTACGTTAAACAACTCATTCACCCCTCCTTCTAGCCCCTGGCAACCACCATTCTACTTTCTGTCTCTATGAATTTGGCTACTCTAAGTACCTCATGTAAGTATAACACTGTATTATTTGTCTGTCTGTGACTGACTTAATTTTACTGAGTATAATGTCCTCAAGGTTTCGCCATGTTGTAGCATGTGTCAGAATTTCCTTCCTCTTTGATAATACTGAGTACCAAATAATACTCCACTGCATTTATACACAACATTTGTTCATACATTCATCTATCAGCGGACACTTGAGTTGCTTCCACGTTTTTGGTATTATGAATAATGCTGTGATGAACATAGGTGTACAAATATCTCCTTGAGACCCTCCTTAGGAGGAGGGTATATGCCTAGAAATGTAACTGTTGGATCATATGGTAATTTTATTTTTAATTTCTTGAGGAACTTCCAAACTGCTTTCCATAGCAGTTGCACTATTTTACATTCTCACCAATAGTACACAAAGGTTCCAATTTCTCCACATCCTCACCAACACGTGTTATTTTCTGTTTTTTAAATGGTAACCATTCTAATGGGTATGAGGTGATATCTCATTATGGTTTTCGTTTGCATTTCCTTAGTAATTAGTGATGTTGAACATTTTATCATGTGCTTGCTATCTACTTGTATATCTTCCTGTTGTAAATACTCATACTCGCCCCTGCCCTGCGTCAGAATTCCTCACACTGCCTACTTGTCCCAGAGGCGTGGGTCCACAAAGAGTCCAGAGAAAGCAAATCCTCCCTCTCTGCCAGGGGCTGTAAACAAATCAGTCCCACCTGTGAAGTTGCAGGGCCACCTTGCGCAGCAGTGATGTCTATGACCAAGTCCCACCTCTCTTCTTGGGAGAACACACCAACAGTGGAGCCAAACAGAGAAAGCGGCAAAGGTGTGGCTGCGTTGCACCCCTCCCCCTCCCACACCAACAGTCATGCATTTTAGGGGGGCCCCAGGCTGTTCTGTTCCGCACACCCTCCCAGCCAGAGCTCACACTGCCCTCCAGTTTCCTGACGCTGCCTCTGTGCAGTGGGCCCCAGCCCTCTGCCTGAGCTCCTCACAGATCTCCAGCAGCCAGTCCCAGCTTGTCCCTGCTGGCTTGCATCTAGGGCTGGGAATCACAGGGATTCTCCATGCCAGTTTATCTTAGTTCTGCCTGCCAAGTGGTTGCCACTTTCTCCTGTGGGCCTTGGAAGCTCTCCTTCTGTCTCTGCTGACCTCCCGGCTGGAGGGGCACATCCCAGCATGAAGGTGCCTTTCTTCCTATGCCGCTCCCTCCCTACACAACTGGTTCTGCACCGATTTTTTCTTTTTTTTTTCTCTTACTGGGTTTTGGGAGAATCCTTCTGTACTTCAAAGTGAGAGACACTCTGCCAGAGTTCAGTAGGTGTTCTGTGCGATTTAATGGGTTTGTAGGTGTAATTCTTGGTGTATTTGTAAGAAAGGGCGAGCTGTGAGTCTCCCTACTCCGCCATCTTGGCTCAACCTGTTGGAATTTCTAATTTGGATATTCTTGGGTACGGACTGGACATGAAGATTTTTAAATATCGCCAAGTCATCGTAGTACAGGTATCCCCTGATTTTCAAGTTTCCTTTACACCACTTTGCTTTTGCAAAAGACTTATATTAATACCTGTTTTGGCTAACAGCAACAAAAACATCCAGGGAGGATTTTCACTTTTACAGCAAATGATTAAAAAAAGCATTTGCATTTGTTTGCAGGGAGCAGTTAAAAAGGAGGAGTTAAAAAGGAGCAGCGAGAGTGGCCCCACCAAGCTCCTTCCCCCGGAAACAAACTCAGCACCTCAGCATCAAGCCACCAGAGCTTTGAACCATGCCTGTGAGTATCTGTGCTCTATCTTGATTTCCTTTGTGCATTTGTGAGCAAGATGTGTCCTAAGAATTGCCGCTTTGATTTACACCATTTTGGCTTTGAAAGGTTTTATAGGAACACTATTTCATCAAACCAGGGGAAACCTGTCTACAGCCCAGACTGAGAACCACATTAGGGAGCATCAGAATCACCTGGAGGGCTTGTTGAACCACAGATGGCTGGGCTCCATCCCCATAACGTCTGATTCAGCAGCTTTTCGGTGGGGCCCAAGAATTTGCATTTTTAACCAGCACCCAGGTGATGCTGGTCCTGCTAGCCCAGAACAGAATAAAACAGAACAAAAAGAGGGATCTCATTCAGTTGTGAACAACCCACTCTTCTCCTCTCTTACTAACTTCATAATTGGCCCCAAGGATGAGTGAGTGTACTACTACTAGATATTTTTAATGTTTTTATATATACCCTCCTATTTCCCCCTCAAAGATTTTGAGGTGGTAGTATGATTTGAAGAGAAATCAAAAAAGTTATCTGGTAGTTACTAATTTGCTTTTTTGGCTATTAAAAGCTTATCAAGATCTTTATTACAAATCTTACATATAATGCAAATTTCCTTGGAGGAAATAAACCCCTGAGCTCAGTAGGGGAAAGGAGATAGTGAAGGCAGACTAGGATGGGGTCCTGCAAAGTTACTGACTTAATTTTCACTGAGAGCTGCCTGGGTTTTGACCTCCAAGTTGTCCCTTGAACACCAACAGCCCAGGAATCCTGTCTTCAGTCACTGGCTGTTCTGTTCCTTATCTCCACTCATCCCCACCCCTGTACTAATCCTACTGACCAAACCACTGCCACTACCCACCCTATCCCACCCCCTCCACCACCACCAAACTGAGCAGCCTCTTTTGTTCTCCTGTACAAGTTCCTCTATGATTAACACTTTGCCTCTCTGGATCTCAGCTGTGTCATATGTAAAGTGGGGAAAGGAGGATGGGGAAACAACACAAGAAGGCCAGATGGGTTATTGGGGCACTGTGATTTCTACACTGATTCACTGGCCTTGGGGCAGAGCAGCACAAAGGCTGGCAAACCTCAGCACTGCTCTGGAATACCCAGGCTTGGAAAAGGACTGAAGAGAAGTTAGTTGACTTTTCCTTATTTGCCTTATGGGGGCAACCTGGTACAGAGAAAAGATTAGACTGAGAATTGGAAGTCCTAGGTGTCAACTGAAATAAACAAACAAACAGACAAACAAAAACCCTAAAAGTTGAGTTATGTTTTATTCTGGGACTTTACTGAGGACTATAACCTGGGAAACAGTCTCTAAGATAACTCTGAGGAACTGTTCCAAAAAGGTAAGGAGGGAGCTACGATCTGTAGGAGTTTTTCTGGGGGAGGGGGAAGGGGAGGGACAAAAAACATGTAGTTGAATTTGACATCAAAAAATTACCACTAGTCACAGAAAACAGACATCTCAAGTTAACAATTTCAGTGCTTTTCTATATTTGGGAAGATGCAAGAGTCTGGGCTCATTGAAATTATTCCTTTGATGTGCATCTTAACTATCCAGGACCAGTATCCTGTTTTTCCCCATCCTGAATTCCCCTCAGCGCACACAACTGGGGGTGGCTGCAGTGGCTGGTGGCTTGATGGTGGGCAGTGCTGTCCACATAGGCGTGGTCTCAGTTCTACCTTTTACCTTCTGTGAGATCTTGGGCGGTCACTTCACCTGTGAAGGGCCTTCTTCGTTCCCTCATTTGTTAATTATCTACTGCATGAGGCCATTTGGACAATCACATGGGAGAATGGAAGTTCAAGCACGTGGCGCTCATAAAAGTACCTATATTATATGGAGGCCCAGCAGCCCATTGCACTTCTAGAATGCTGTCACTGAGAAAGGACTCCACAGTGCGTGTATTCTCTCCCCATTCTATAAACGTCATCAGACACTGTGGAACATACCCAATTAAGCCAGAATGCATCTGTGCTCATAAAAGAAGCTATGGCAGAGGCTCTGTGGAAATCCAATCCAAGTTGGTTCCAAAAACACACATTTTATACTGCATTTTGCATCCGTGCTCCTCATACACATCCTATCTTCCAGCTTGGTCCCAGAGCCACATTCTTCTTCTCTACCTCTTAATCCCCAAACTCAAGGGAAAATACCCTTGTTAGACCCTGACTCTCAAAAGGAAAGAGAGGCTTAGAAGGGACAATGCCTTGTGAGCCCCTGAACAGACCACAGTGCCTTCTAAAGGAGAAATCTTACTGTAAGCTATGCTGTTTGATGAGCAGTAGCCCTTGGTCAAACCATAATTTAGGAGCTCTCCTCCCTTCATTTGAACACTTAGAAATATATTTTAGATTGTTTCATTTGTTTTACAGTAAGCACACATGACTTTGGTAAGCAGAGAAACCAAAGATCTTTTTTTAACTATAAAAATGCACTTTATTATGGGTAGAATATTGGTCAGAATGATTACGGTATTCTACTTTTGTTGACTGTTGTTTTGAAGTATACATTTATAATGGGGACAATATTTTGAGAATGCTAAAACAATGTGATTTCATCCTCGGTAACCTGTAGTTCCTAGTGTAGCTGAGGCTCCCGTAGCAACCCAGGGCAGAATTTCTTCCGTGGTGGAGAGAAGATACCTCTTCAGTCACTTAGCCATGAGGCTTGGTGCCCCCCAGGATAGGAGGCTATGGTGTGTATTGCTCATTCTGAAGAGGCAGAAGTGTGGGAGCGGGGGGACAATAGATCCGAAGGGGGACAGAGACTGTGAGATGCCCTCCCTCCTCCCTATCTGGACCTCAAAGTGAGGAGACTATAGACACATCCAGCTGGGCACTAGGGAACCCAAGTTAATTGGACTTGGTGACTCCATTTCCTGGGCATATCCTGTGGCCTCTAGGAACCCAGCCTTTTAGCTTCTCCACATCCAGCCTGAGGGGAGAGATGGTTGGTCTCAGAGAAGGCAGGAGAGCAGTTCCCTGCAGCCTATGTGTAACATATAGAGTAGCTAAGAGTTCCCAAGTGCCTCAGTAAGGTGCCACAAAGGGGCTTAGACCTGACAGAATAGCCAGCGTGGAGTCAGGATGAAGAAGCCTCAGCACACAGTGCTACTTTTAATTAGCAGGGTGTGTCTGCGACCTAGAGGTGGGAATCTGTGTATTTCCTAATAGCGCTACTGTTTCAAAGCAAGTCTACTGCAGCCTGAGACAAACGCGGGTGTGGCGGTTCCTTGCATTCAAAATGAAACAAAAGAAAAGAAAACAAAGAGAACCCCCGCCCCCAAGCCCGGAAGGCCTGCAGACCTTTTCCCAGGCACAATGTGCAGGGACAGAGGAGCGAGCGCCTTAGTGACTACCCAGATGCAGAGCCTAGGAGCGCAGCCCTGTCGCGGGCTAGAGCCCGGGGTCCCGATCCCCAAGGGCACCGGGGCCCCAGGGGCGGGAAGGGCGAGGTTCGTCCAGCCCAGACGCTGGCCCAGCAGGGTCCGGGTTGGAGAGGGCTGGGGCGCGACCCCGCTGAACACGCCCCGCCCCAGGAAGCCCCCGCTCCCTCTGCCGGCATCCCGGGAACGTCGCCGGTCCGGGAAGCATCTGGACAGCCTCTAGGCAGAAGGGGGTGGGGGGTCAAACCTGCAATTTCTCGGGTGTTTTTGCACAAAATTCCCTCAAGCTTTTCAGCCCCGTGAAGTTGAAGCCCACCGGGGTGAGAAGGAAGGCGCCTACTTCTCCAGATAGACTTTGTCGCATCAAAGACTTTCAGTCCTCCGTTCTGCGAGCACCCAAAGGCGCCTTCTCGGCTCCATAGATCCCTTCTTTGTGTCTGAGGGAGGAAGTTCTTCCCCGCCTGGAAGCCTACGGGGCCAGCCCGAACAGGCGTTTCCAGCTGGATTGTCGCCACCTTGTGGCAGGATATGGTGGCCACACTGGCCCATCGGCCAGACCCACCTGCCTGCAACTTTCTTGGGTCCTCCAAGTACTTTTCCTTCTTTCCCCAGCCCCCTAGGAATGGAAAATGTAAAATCATGTTCCCTGGGCATAGGAGTTGAACTAGGAGGCATCTGTCGGTCTCGCCCGATTGCAGGCAGGTGCCTTCTTAAAAGGCAGCCAAGTGTTACTTGGAGAGATCATCCTGACTGAGTGGGCTCTGCCTCCTGAGGCACCAAATCCAACCTGAAACGGAGTGCCAACCCCCACCAATTTCCCATGATACAAGCTACTGATTAAGAAGACAGGGAAGCGCTCTGTCTTGTCCTTACTAGTTACAAATGTTATTATACTTGATGAGTGCTGTTAAAGGACCCCTATCATTAAAGACTCCCTATTATTATTGTTATTACTATTTAGCATTTATAATGTCTATATTTTCAAGACATTTAGTCTGTTATCTGTGCTTTCCAAACACTCCAGAGAGGCAGGCAAGTGACTTCATTTTATAAAGTAGGGAAACTGAGGCACCTGTAATTAGTAGCAAGTTCATGGATTAATGAGTCAATAGTAGTCATTTCTTCCTCTATGATTATTGTCTTACTCCAAAGTGTCATAGATGACAGTAGTTGGTAAACAGACACTCTAACTTGAGAAACTAGTTTCTCTCGCTCAATTTTATGACCCCTTGTGATCACATTAGAAACCAAGTCCCAGAAGTTTTAAAACTTGCAAGTCATGTGCTCATTGCATTGAGCATATGGGTGATGTTAATTATATTTTATTTTATTTTTACAAGTCAAACACAACCCATTAAAAAAAAAGCAAGGCTATTACAATCAGTAAACCAGATGTATTTTGATTTGGAGAATAAATTGGTTTTCAAGACATTCATTCATTATGAATACCCCATTCATTAAACATAACAAGCATAAAACAGACCAATTTTTTTAAAAAGACCATCTTTCTTTAAACTCTGTTATCCTCTTAGAGACAGGAAAGACTATTTTCTGCTTTCAGACTGTGTTTTTTCTTTCCAAAAAAGCTTTCAATCTTACCAGTAGGCACACGCATATTACCACGGGACCTTGAGTTTTAAGTTTCTTCAATAAATTTTTTTTCTCCAAAAGCAACAACAAAATAAGTTACCTTGCTCATAGAAAGCAGTTGCATTATGTGCTCCCCTCCTCCTTCTTCATCTCCCACCAAAAGAAAAACATCCTGTCATTCTGGAAGTCTCTAGTGGAAAGTCCTGGGCTTGAATTCAGAGCTGGGACAAGATTGAGGCAAAAGAGGGTTTGAGAAGCTTGTCCTATCACCAGCTGCTGAGTTAGCCAGGCCCCCAGCAAAGCTATGATGTTGAAGAAGTTTGTCTGGGAGTCTTCTCATACAATCTTTAGTGTTCTCTTTTTCACCCAGTTCTCATCCAAAATAATAAATTTCTAAATGTAAAGTTTTAAAGAAGTTAAGGGAGTTGCTTACTGGTTTGAGGGGAATCGGGCTAGCCTTCTCAACCTTCCCTTATATTCATTCAACTTGTTAATTCACTCAGAAGGAATGTATTTATATATGTATTAATAAATGTATTAATGTATATATTAACAAATGTATTAATAAACAGCCATTCTTGATGGGCCTATGATAAGTAAGGCACTTTAAATTCACCATTATTCCTATGCAGCAACCCTTTGAAACAGATTCTTATTATCCCCACTTTATAGATGAGGACACTAAAGTTCAAAAAAGCTCAAATAACCTGCTCATAGTCACACAGCTAGAGGGGAAGCTGAGATAGGTACATAGGGTTGCAACTTCTGTGGATTCAGAAATATGAAGCTACCTTTACCCTATAGGTTCCTTCAGGTGAGAAAACAAGACTCAGGAGCATGATAGGTAAATAGAAAATGAGTTGAAAAATAATAGAGTGACAAAACATTCCCAGTCAATGAAAAGAGTCCTGTGTGTACATCCAATATACACTGTGTCTGTAAAGTGGACTCCTGCAAGGCCAGCCCTGCTCAGTTTACCAGCCAGCTTCATCTTTTTGTCTCTGTATTAGACCAACTGGATGAGGTGGGATAGGGTGACAGTCAGTGGAGAAACACATGACTCCCCAGACTCTTTCAGACTCCTTCAGCTTCCAGCCAGTGAGGAAGAGGGCTCGCCAACATCCCAGCCTTCACGGAATACAGAGATATTCCAAAGCCTTAGGCCGTCCTAGTTGGAAAACAAACATGTAGACATTTACTAGTGTGGTAAATGGGAGTTTTCCAGGTGGTACTGTATACATGGAATAAGGGTGACATTAACAATGAGGGAGGTGATTTCCATTCAACTGAGAGATTTAAGAAATTGGTAGGAAATTGATAGGCAACATGGAGCGGTGTTTGAGAGTACTTCTCTGGAGCCAGGCTGCCTGGATTGAAATCCCAACTCCATCACTTATTAGCTTTATATCCTTGGGCCAATAATTTGACCTGTCTGTCTTGGTTTCTTCATCTGTAAAATGGGAATGATTATAGTACCTGCCTCATAAGGTTGATGTGAAGATTATATGAGTTAATGATTGTTCTTAGAGCAGTGTCTGGTCTATAGTAAACACAATACAAATATTAGTATTTATTATCATTAATGTGGAAAGAAACTTCAGTCAAACTTATCTTGGCTCCTATCCCTGCTGAGTGGTCCTGGATAAGTTACCCAACCTCCTTGAGCTTCAGTTTTCATCTATTAAATAGGGTAATAATAACACTATTTTGCAGGAGCATTGTGAGGATTAAGTGAGATAATATGCATGAAAATGCTCATCACAGTATTGGTTATATAGTAGCTCAGTAAATTCCCATTTCCTTCCTTTCTTTAATTAAGCATTAATGAACTTTTTTGATGTGTTTAATAGTAAATATGTAATAGTAAAATGAAAATATACATAATCTATAACTATATCTCATAATTAAACTATAAATTAAAATATACTTTGTTAAAAAAGAGAGCTCTATGTAGAGATATGATAACCCCTGGACATAAAATGCAACCAAGCAGGGCTGTTCCTCAGGAAAACTGTGAGGTATGTCAACAGCAAGTCTATCTCCCCTTTCCTGTGCAATGTTTTGGTCAAGTTCAACTTTACCTTCCTCTTCAGACCCTCTGAAGGCAGGATCACCGGGAGGTGTGGAGGATAGGGTGAGGAAAGGGACAAGGAATGACTCATTGCGGGCTCACTGTTGTTTCAGCCCCTTTCCTTTTTCCCTGGAGTGGAGGTCCCAGGGACTGCAGCAAGGCTGAGGTGGAGGGAGAGGCTCAGGGCGGGCTGCTGGCCCTCTCAGACACACTGCACCAGGTGCCAGTCCAGTGCATCCTTGTTCCTTGCTTTTCAAAGGACAGCATTAGCAGCATCCAGGGGCTTGTTAGAAATGCAGAATCTCAGGTTCCACCAAAGACCTGCTGAATCAGAGTATGTGTTTTAACAAGATACCCATGAGATTTAGATGCACATCAAAGTTTGAGAAGCACTAAGCTGGAGCCTACAAAGCCCACAGTAGCAATTTGGACTGAATGGATGCTGGCATTGGGACCTCTGCTTTAAATTGTATGTCTCCTCTTCATTTCCTCTTCTCCTGAGCCCACACTATGTGCCTTATACATGGAGAAGACAGGGCCCACTATGGTGAGAGTGAGAGCCACTTTAATTGATCAGAACTCTCAAGAGGCACAGAATTGGGAGATGGCCCAGGTGACAACTGAAAACTCACTCTGGTGGCAAGCAGGGTGGTGAGGGCAACAATCAGTCAGGCAGTGTCTGTGTAGCACCTATTTGTGCCAAGCACTTATTGTGTGCAGGCACAGTGGATGACACAAAGAAATAGCATGGTGCCTTGGAAAACACTAGACTGGGAGTCCTGGGGAGGTCTGGGCCCTGATCTAAGTGACTGGGCAATTCCCCTCACCCATCAGCATCTTCCTTCCCTGTCTGAAAAATGTTTGTGTCATATTAGAGAATTCTAAATTCCCATCCAAATCAAAAGAGATGTGATTCTAATAGCCCTAGCCTCAAAACCTTAGTCTAATTGAATAGACAAAATGATTTTAAATGATTACACATGAAACAGAGGGCAACCCAGGACAGGATGTGATTAAGGGCAGAGTCATGCAGAACTGGCAGCTTAGGGATCAAGGACTCTTGGAAACTGGGTGTAAAGGGCAGCGTCTGGAACCTCCTTAAACTCCTCCTCCCCTCTCTCCCCGAGCCAATAGGGGAGGGGGGCGGGCTGGACTTCCACACGTGGCCACTAGGTGTCGCTGTCATGATGTGAAATCCCTGGCTGGCAGGGACGCTTCCAGGGAAAACCTCTGCTGCCCCACTGGGTAAAGGAATAACACTGGTTTCCAGACCTAGAAACACAAGTTTCTAACAGTGCTGAGAAACTCAGAGCACAGGTCGGCCTGTGTCAAAGCGGGAATCCGTGCGTACACTCTGCCCTGCCCAGGCCGGCTCAGATGACGTGAAAGAAGCAACTAGCAAGAATGTCAGCGAAGAGCACACAAAGGCCCATCTCCTTACGCGCGCGCGAGGACACACACACACACACACACACACACACACACACACACACTTTTTGGACAACGAGGTGTCAGGAACCCCTCTTCCCACACCAGGTCTCTACGCCCACATTCTGGCCCAGCTTCTCACTTGCCCTACAAATAGTCTGCAGGGAATCTGAGCCTAAATCAGAAGTCCTCTCTCCAGGAGAGCTTTGCCCTCTGGTGGAGAGGAGAGGCTCCAGTCTACTCACTTTGTTCCAAGGTAAGCAGTGTCCACTCCAGAGCTACCAGCACTCAACCTTCTCTCCATTTCATTTCCCTGCAGAGGGGGAAGTGTGGGAGGGAACCTTAGCATTGCCTAAGGCTCTCCTATGTGCCAAGCTCTGGGCTAGGTGTTTTGCATACATTGCTCTGGAGTCCACTTCCTCTGTCCTGGTTCCCACTCCCCACTCCCACACTGCCCCTGAGAAACAACACAAACACACTGAAAACCTTGAGAACTCTCCTAGGGAAATAACCATTAATTACTCTGAGGTGTAGGCGAAAGTGTGCAGAACTAGCAGCCCCCACACCTTGGTCATTTTCCGTTCTGTTTCTTGACAGCCATGTGACAATGTGACATCATTTAACCTTTCAGAGCCTCAATTTCCACATCTGTAAAGTGGAAGTAATATAGAAGCCATTTTTTTTATTTTAAAATTTCTTGTTTTAACTTTTTATTGAGGTGTAGTTTACATACTACAAAATGCACATTAGTGTACAGCCCACTAAAACTTTCAGGCCAAACATCCCAGACTGAGAAGAAAACATCGCCAGTATCCCAGAGTCCCTTGTGCTCTCTGCCAGTCACTATCCTGCCATACTCCCACCAGGGTACACACCAGCCTGACTTGTAAGAGCACAAATTAGTTTTTGCCTATTTTTATACCTAATACAATATGTACTTGTTCCTCTCTGGCTTCTCTCATTGAACATCATGTTTTTACATGCAGTAAGAGATTGTTTATTCCATTTGTTGTAAGGAATTCCATTCCTTACTATACAACAATTTATTCATTCTACAATCGTTGTCCATTTGGGTAATTGTTGGGTGGGGTCATTGTAAATGGTGCTTCTCTGAACTTCCTAGTAGCTGTCTTTTTCTCATTGTTTTTTATTGTGGTAAAATATATTTTAAAATTTCCCAATAACCATTTTTTAAAAATTAAGGTATAATTGACATATATCATTAAATTAGTTTCAGGTGTACCATATGATTCAATATTTGTATATATTCAAAATGATCATCATAGTAAGTCTAGTTAACATCCATCATCTTGACCATTTTTTAGCATATAGTTCAGTAGTATTAAATACATAATTTTGTTCAACCATCACCACCATCCATCTCCATAACTTTTTTCGTCTTATAAAACTGAAATTCTAATCTCACTAAATACTAATTCTCATAACCCTTCCCTGCAGCTCCTGGAAACCACCATTCTACTTTCTGTCTCTCTGATTTTGATTACTCTAAGTGGCTCATATAAGTGGTCTAGTATGTATCTCATTCATACTCATTTCTGTTTGACACAAGACTCTGATTTCTAATATTTCCTTTTTTGTGTGCCACTTTCAAGTAAGTTTGAATTTGTGCATATTAAAGCATCTGTGTTTTGGTGACAAGCACACCCCTTTCCTGGTAGGCTGGCTATGAAGGGATTTGAGAAGATCAGGGCCGGCAGAATTTTGCTAGCTCCCCAGTGTGCTTCCTTTAACAGGTATGTAGCTGCATTTCTGTTCTGCACAACCACCAGCGCATTTCATGTGTTTTAATCCTGTCTCCAAAATTAGGTTGTCAGATATGGAGCAAAAAAGACCATATCTTTCCCTTGTCTTATATCTCCTGCTGAGCTGACCAGAGGCTGGGGACAAAGTTGACAAATATTCAACTCATTATTTTCATATTAAACCCATTAGGTTGGTTTACACTAGATTAGACTAGACTAGGCCATCCAGTGGAGAAAGAATTGCTACCTTAGGAGCTCCAAATTATTCTGGAGTAAGAAAGGGCACTGGAAAAGGTCAGAAGTCTCTTTTATAGAAGTTCTGCAGAAAACTCACTTGTGTTTCATAGGTCCTGAATTGGTCACATGCAGGCCCTGAAAAAAATCAATCCAGTCAGAGTCCTGCAATACACATTTGCCTGATTTTGAAAACTATATGCGTTTATGATTTATATTAACTTTTGAAATAATGAAATTGATGCAATATGCTGAATAATTAGTGAACAACTGTGTAATCACTATGCAGATCAAGAGAGAAAACATCACTGGCATCCCAAAGCCCTTTATGCCATGTGTCTCTTCCTGATCACAACTTCCTCCTCCTTTCCTCCAGAGATAATTATTACCCTGACTTTATAGTTCTGCCAAATAAGCATCTTTTAGAAATATAGTGTATTTTTGCCTGGTTTGAACTTTATATAAATACCATGTGTGTATTGTTTTCTCTTATTTCTTTCCCTCAATATTGTTTTATGATCAAACCATGCTGTTTCATGTAGCTGAAGTTCATTCATTTTCATTACCATATAGTATTTCAAACTGAAAATATGCTACAATTTATTGATTTATTCTATTGTTAGATATTTTGGGTTGATTCTAGTTTGGGCTGATTTTGAATAATGTTGCCAGTACAACCATTCCTATATACATTTCCTGTTATATATGTGTATAATTTCTCTAGGGTATACATTTAGAAATGAAGTGCCTCATTTATAACATATTCACATCTCCAACTTTACTATACTCTACCAAACCGTTTTTAAAGTTCTACCAATTTACACTCCTATGAACAGTATACAAAAGTTCTCATTATTTCACATCCTTGCAAATACTTTGTATTGTCAGACTTAATTTTTGCCAAACTGATGCTTCTGTGGTGGATTTTCATCATAGTTTTAATTTGTATTTCCTTGTTTATTAATGCAATGACTGCTTTTAAAATATATTTATTAACTATTTGCACTTCTGAGAGACACCAAAGTCCTTTCTTCTTTTTATTATCCGTTTCTTACTGATCTTTTGAATGAGTTCCTTATACGTTATGGATCCAGATTCTTTGTCAGCAGAATGTGTTGGGAATATCTGCTCCCATTCTATGACCTACTTATTGTTTCCCTTTCTTTATAGAATCTTTTGGTAAACAGAAAATTTCCGATTTCATTGTAGTCAAATGTTTCAGTCTTTTCTTGTATGTTTGATGCTTTTGTTTCATATTCAAGATATCTTATTTAAGACATTTTCAAGTTCATGAAGATATTCTTGTGTATTATATTTCCCACAAATTTTGGTGGTTCTCCTTTCACATATTAATGTATAATCTTCATCATGTGGAACTAGCTTTTGTCTATGATATGAGGTAGGGATCCCATTTTATGTGGTTCTGCATGAATACCCAACTAGCCAGTGTTGAAAAGACTGTGTTTTCTTAACCAGTATTCTGCAGAGACTCTTTCAAGAAATGACATAATAATATGTGTGAATTGGTGTGCAGCCTCTCTATTTCGTCCAATGGCTTGTCTATCCTTACACAAATACCACACTGCCATGTTTATTATAATTTTATAACAAATTATGATATCTGGAAGATCAGTTTTTCCCACTTAGTTCTTCTTCAAGAATATGTTGGCTATTTTTGATTTTTTGTGTTTTATGTAAGTGATAGAATTGGCTTATGAGGTTTCAAGAAAGAATAAGGCTTTTTAAAGGGATCATTATTGATTTCTAGTATAATCTCATTGTGGTCAGAATATTATTTTGTGTAATGCCAGTCTTTCCATTTTTGTGGATTTTCAATTTATGGAAAAGGATAATACTGATGTTTCTAAAATTCCACATGTGTGCTTGAGAAGCATGTGTATTATGCAGTTGTTCATGTAATATCCTGTGTATGTATATATTCACTAAACAGATTCCTTGTTCAAAATGTTTTTAGCTTTTATATGTGTTTGTTCTATCAATAACATAGGAGAGTTAAAAACTCCCATCAACTGTGGATTTTCTTCTTTCTTCTTGTGGTAGGTCTGTAATTCAACTAAAGTTAATTTTTATGTTTGATTTGTGTTAGAGGTTGAATATATACTTTTCTAATTTCAGTAAGTGCTGACAGATTGCTTACCAGAATAACTACTCATTTTAATCATTTCCAGCAGTGCAAGAGAGTTCTCGTTTCTCCACATCCCCTTCAACATTTGATATTATCTACCCTTCTACTTTTTTCCATTCTAACCAACAAGAGGTGTCTTGTTTTGATGTAAGTTTCTATGACATAATAATGAGTTTGAGTCACCACTGATTTTTGTAATGCTATCCAGAGATGATATTAAGGAATCTGTTGTTATTCTGTATCTTGTTTCTTTTATGTCATCAAATTTTCTCTCAAAGCTTTTCTTTCTTCTGTTTATCTATGGTGCTGAAATTTCAAAATGATGTATATTCTTCCATTTAAAGGGCACTTCTGGGCTCTTAATATGGAAACATATGTCCTTTGGTTGTGGGATCATTTTTCCATTCTGTTTCCTCTTTTCTTTCTTTTTTGAACTCTTGTTCATGAATTAGACATTACAGATTGAGCCTCCAAGTTTCTTTCATATTCTTTACTTTTTTTTTATAGCTTACTTTATTTTAGGGGGAGATATCAATGATCTTACATAACAAATCTCAGCTTCCTAAAATTTTACCTGTTCTCTACTTATTTTTATTTCATTTATTTTTGTGCCATCAAAACCTTTTTAGAAAATATGAGATTTTCTTATCTCTATAGACATGTTAATTCAAGTTTATCTTTTTAAAAATTTCTTCTGTTTCCTGAATTCTTTTCAGGTAATTTTAAGACCTTTTGTTTTGCTTGCTTGTTTTCTCTCTTTTTCATTTTAGAGACTTTCTTCAAATGTCAGATTATCCTTGAGCATTTATTCATATTTAGGAATAAAAAAAATAATGAAATTATGAAAGCAATTGTATGTAGAAAACTTAATGGCTGAGGGTTTCCAGTTTAGCATATAAGAAGCTTGGCAGTCACCACTCCATCTTAACAACAAGTAAAATGCTGAATAAACTGAAAAAACAGCTCTTCTTAGATCCATAAGAGAAGTGAGGTCACAGGGCAAACTGCTGCCCTCAGAATTGGAGAGACCAACCAGTGAATACTGAGAATTACAGCTTACTGGAACAGAAACCCAGGAGCAACAATCTCCACAGGAATCAGTGCTGAGGTAGGTGCAGTACAGTGCTGGACTGTAATAGACAGATTGTAATAGACAGATTGTAATAGACAGATTGCTCAGTGTGGACAAGTCTAAGAGATAAACACTCCAGGGGACCCAATCATAGGGAAGCCCCTACACTTGTGATTTTTATCTCCAGGTCCTCACAGTGCATATCAGAGAAAAATTCCAGCAAGGAGGGGGAAAATTAACCACTTTGAACTATGCCAGAGCATTCTGTTTTTCCTAGCATGTTCTACTCCAAGGAGAAACTACTCAATCAGAGCCTAACATATCAGGTTTTACTAGAGCCTAACTAACCTGGAGGAAGGGAAATATGCAACCCTAGACAGCTACGTGGTAGAAGGGAAATACTCAGTCTGCTCCCTCCAACCTTGCACATGAGGAAAGGAAAATACCCAACTTCATCCCACCTAAGGGGTGAGAGGGATTGAAAAGCACATGTGAAATTCCACAATCCAGATACAGGCTCAACAAACTACTGAGACCTAATTATAGGACTATAGAATGCTTTTTCTCCTTCAACACCTTACCACCATATTATTAAAGGCTTATTTACAACAGTTTCTTTTACACAGTACATTATATCCAGCTATCAAGAAAAAATTACAAGACATACTAAAAGGCAAAAAATGTAGTTTGAAGAGACAGCAAGCATCAGAACTAGACTCTGATATGGCAGGGATGTTGGAATGATTGAACTGGGAATTTAAAACAGTTATGATTCATATGCTAATGAACAAAATAGACAGCATGCAAGACTAGATGGGAAGTGTAAGCAGAGAGATGGAAATCCTAAGAAAGAAACAGAAAGAAGTGCTAAAGATAAAAAAGCTGTAACAGAAGAAAAGTCTTTGATGGGCTTACCAGTAGATTAGACATGGCTGAGGACAGAATTTCTGAGCTTGAGAACATCTCCATAAAAACCTCTAAAACTGAAAAGCAAACAAACAAAACTGAAAAAAAAAGAAGACCAGAAAATCCAAGAACTGTGGAACAATAACAAAATGTGTAATACACATAATGAGAATACCAAAAGGAGAAGAGAAAAAGGAACAGAAAAAAAAAATACTTGAAACAATAATGACTGAGAATTTCTTTAGTTTAATGTCAGACACCAAATCACAAACCCAGGAAGCTCTGAGAATACCATACAGGGTAGGATAAATGGCAGAAAAACTACACATAGGCATATCACTTTTAAACTACAGAAAATCAAAGATAAAAAATTCTGAAAGAAGCCAGGAAAAGCATCAACAACAGCAAACAGCTTACCTATAGAGGAGCAAAGATAAGAATTACATCTGACTTTCTCAAAAACCATGCAAACAAGGAGAGAGTAGAATGATATATTTAAAGTATTGAAAGAGAAAAAAAAATCAACCTAGAATTCTGTACCTTGTGGAATTCTTCTTCAAAAGTGAGGTAGAGAGAAACACTCTCAAACAAAAATTGAGGGAATGTGTTACCAGATCTGCCTTGCAGGAAATGTTTGAAGTTCTTTATAGAGAAGGAAAATTATGTAGGTCTTTGAATCTACAGTAAAGAGGGAATCTACATAAATAACTCTGACCTACATAAAGAAAAGAAGATCATCAGAGAAAAAATTAGTGAAGGTAAAATAAAATTTGTATTTTCTTATTCTTAATTGATTTAACAGATTACCGTTTGTTCAAAATAATACCAACAAAGTATTTGATTAGGTATCCAAAGCTGGTTCAAAAACCAATTAATATAATCAACCACATTAACAAGTTAAAGAAGATTCAATATGGTCAAGACATCAGTTCTTCCCAACTTGATCTATAGATTCAGTGCAATCCCAGTCAATAACCCAGCAAGTTTTTTTTGTGGATATTGACAAATACACTCCAAAGTTTATTTGGAAACAAAAGACCCAAAATAGCCACCATTTATATCCTTTTGGATGGACCTTGAGGGCATTATGCTAAGTGAAAGAAGTCAAACAGAAAGACAAATACCCTAGATCTCACTTATATATGGAATCTTAAGAAAAAAACTGAACTCATAGATACAAAGAACAGATTGGTGGTTGCCAGAGGCAAGGAATGGGATGGGGGATGAAAAAAAAAATGACCAATAGAACCCTGAAACTAAGTGCTGGCAAGGATTTAAAATGTAGGAATTCTCGTTCATTACTGGTAGAAATGAAAAATGGTACAGCCACTTTGGAAGACAGTTTAGTTTCATGGTTTCTTACAAAACTAAACATCCTCTTACCATATAATCCAGCAATCATGCTTCTTGGTATTTACCCAGAGGAGTTAAAAACTTATGCCTACACAAAAACCTGCACATGGATGTTCACAGCAGTTTTATTCATAATTGCCAAAACTTGGAAGCAACCAAAATGTCCCTTTGGAGGTGAGTGGATAAGTAACTATGGTACATTCAGACAATGCAATATTATTCAGGCTAAAAAGAAATGAGCTACCAAGGCATGAAAAGACATGGAAAAAGCTTAAATGTATATTACTAACTAAGTGAAAGAAGCCAATCTGGAAAAGCTACGTACTGTATGATTCTAACTATAAGACATCCGGAAAAGGCAAATCTATGGAGACAGTAAAAGATCAGTGTCTTGGGGAAGAGGAGGATGAATAGGTGGAGCAAAAATAAATTCCAGGGCAGTGATTCTACTCTGTAAGATACTGTAATGGTAGACACATGTCATTATACATTTGTCCAAGCCCATAAAATGTATAAAACCAAGAGTGAACATAAATGTAAGCAACGGACTTTGGATGATTATAATGTGTCCATGTAGGTTAATCAGTAGCAACAAATATGCCACTTTGGTGTGGAGTGTTGGTAACTGGGGAGGCTATGCATGTTTGCAAGAAGAGGGTAAATCAGAAATCTGTGTACCTTCTGCTCAGTTTTGCTGTGAATATAAAGTGTCCTATGACAGAAGGTGTATTCTGTATATATTATATACATATATATAATATATGTAATATATACAGTGTATATATATCACTTAATGAATTCATAGGCTTCATTGTACATGGATCAGGTGGGGAGCCCCCTGTCTCACTGAGATGCTCCTAGATATCAATACAGACAGTGCTTGACTCGCAATGTTTCAACCTACATTTTTTTCTTTTTTTTTTTTGACATTACAGTGGTACAAAAGTAATACGCATTCAGTAGAAACCATACTTCAAATTTTGAATTTTAGTCTTTTCCAGGGGGAGTGATATGCAGTACCATACTCTCTCATGCTGGGCAGGGCTGTGAGTCAAAGCTCCCAGTCCACCATGCAATCACAAGGGTAACAACAAACACATTTAGAACCAGTCTTTATCCATACAATCATTCTGTTTGTACTTTCACTACAGTACTAAATAAATTACATGGGATAGTCAACACGTTACCATAAAATAGACTTTGTTAGATGATTTTTGCCCAACTGTAGTCTAATGTGAGTGTTCTGAGCAGGTTTAAGGTCGGTTAGGCTAAGCTACGTACAATATTTGATACCTTAGGTGTATTGAGTGCATTTTCAACTGACAATATTTTCAACTTGTGATGGTTTATCAGGACATACCGCATCATAAGTTGAGGAAGATCTGCATGTGGAGTGTTATTTCTATAGTCCTTATCTACAGAAAAGAATTCTCCATTCTCACACTGACATGGCATTATGACAACTATCAGAGTTTTGAAACTGGGAAGGAGTGGAGTGGAACTGAGGATCCACCCACTCTTTCAACCTGTCCTTCTGTTTTCATTTTCACACTTCACCCCTGCCCTTCATGGTCCTTGTGGATTTTCAAGTTTTTTCCATTTCTCCTCACTGTTGCACTCTGTGGTTCATAACTTTCTCCATTCTGAAGTTGATTCTCTCTCCTCCTCCACTAGCTTTCTAACTTGGAAAAAAATTGCTCTGTGTTAATGTCTTCTCTCCTCTTGGTCTTTGAGTCCTTATATAATTTCTGTCTCAGTTAGTGACATAATTACCCGTCTTCTCAACTTCCATAAATCAGCATGTCACTCTAAAGTCCTCTAAATTCTCATCCAATTGTTCATCTAGTCTAAGTGATTGTTATATTCTAAGTATCTCCTGGATACATATCCACAAATACTACTTTAGATCTGGTCCTCCTCTTGGACCACTAAAAGAAAAGAGATTGTAACCTAAGGGGGGAAAGTCTCAAAGTGAACATTTGCCTTTTTGTCTCAGTACTGACCGGGAGCAAAAAAGTCCCAATGTGAATGCTCCTGGCCATTTGGCTGGTGTCCTTTAATAGGGAGATGGCTCTTATAGCAAAATATCTGTATGTCTTGGGATAACGCTTATCTTTCTATCCTGTGCTTATTCAAAGAATTTTCTCAGATGAACATTAGTTCTCACTTTCCTTTTTTCCAGGAAGAGACTGGGTTATACCATTGGCAACTATCATTGGAAAAGAACCAGGAAGTCTGGTAATTGGGAACCTTAGAAGATAATTGCTCTCAAGAGAACTGTATCTGGTTGACTAGATGAGCTAAACCCCTAGTCCTAGGTCCATGATGACCCTGGGAAGTTCTGATGCTTTGGGAAAATTCATCTATTCAGCAGATAACTCTCTCCCCTCTACCACATTGACTACAGTACCAAATTCTGAAACACTATTCACCATATTTTCAGTGTTACCCAATATATCATTAAAAGATGAGCAGCATGATTTACAATATAGGCAATCAGGAAATAACTTGAGAAAATCTCTATGTCAAACTGATGGCTTCTTTAGTGTAAAAATCTGTAGAGTCAAGCACACGAACAAAATGTACACACAGCATTATCTCTGTATACACGCAAGCTCATACAGAATTCCTATTTATATTCATATCTCTAAGCTGCCTCATCATAACATCCTCCTAAAAACTTAAGACTCCTTTGACTCTGCTGGTTACCAAGGTGAATCTTATTGGAGTAAACACAGTTTAGCCGGTTGCCTCAGACAGAGCGGTTCATTTAGGACACTTCAAGTCCTCTGCTTAGTAGCCCCCGCCCCTTTCCTGAGGTCCTTCCTCCTGCCCACTCCCTCACCAACACCAGGCAGAAGTGCACACTGCCAGCTGCAGAGCTGGCACAAGGTCTGAGGAGCTCTATGTGGGGATCCTCAGTTAACACATGGAGCCCAAAGAGAAACAGGGGAAAAAATTGCAATGCTCAGCTGAATTCCAGAAGCCTACTCATTCCAATACTAACAGATGAGTAGGAGAACAGGAAAGCAAGTGTCATGATCCCACCCCTCCCATTTTCCCTGGCTCCCTCTTCTCATCATTCCAGCCTTCTACTCCTCCCCAAGTTCCTGCATCTGAAGCAGCTCTAATACTTAAGTCTAAAGACCCAACATCTTTCTTTTCTCAACTCTCAGTCTTATATACGCCTTGGGCCAACCAAGACTAACTAAAACTGAGTTTTTTTTTTTAAAGGATGAAATAAAAGTATTTAGGAAGAGTTCAGTACCCTTTCCCGGGAAGACAGTAGTGCCTTAAAACGGCACAGCCTTCAAAGTCAGGGCCTCCCTTTGAGCTCTTCTGGCCTGGCCCAGGTGGCCAGGAAAAGAGGGTAGGCTTCTAGGGCCAGCTCTTCTCACATGCTATCCCTGGGCACAATTTTTATATGTCTACATTCCAAATTTTTAATTTGTTCTTTTTTAAAAAAAATATTTTCTCTGCCTTGCTCCCTAATATGAAATGGAACAGAGGGACTTACATTTTGAGCTCTGGCTGGGCCTTTGAATATACTGTATGTTTCTCCCCAGATTACCCCAGAGGCAAAACTCAATCTCTTTGCTAGTTTTTCCAAGAAGTCCACTCATGCCAAAGTTTGGTGACTTTAGTTGCATTTACTTAAGCTTTGGGGGAGTTACAAGAAGAGGACCACATCACAAAGTGAAGAGCCATTCTCTTCTCTCCAGCCCTCCTCTCCTCTGCTCTCCCTCCACTCTGCGCACCACCACCCCTCTAAATTTTTCTCACTTGATTTGGCATAGTAGTTTTCCTCTCTCTCTGAAACTGTAGTGCTGACATCCAGACACTGCATGAGGGTTGAGTGGTTGAGGAAGGGAGTAGAGCTTAGATTTCTACCTCCAATTTGCATAAGCATATCCATCAAAATGTTCAGAAAAACAAGGGCCTCTTCATCAACATAATACACTCTCTTTAGAACACAGCCATTACAGATAGCAAAACCTTTCCCCTAATATCCAGAGATACATAGATATGATACAGATATAGATTTCTATTGTTGCGCATACATTTATAGATAGATAGATAAATAGATGTATAGACAGACAGATAGATATAGATAAATAGGTAGGCATAAATGTGTGAGTATTCTTCCATGTATCTATGTATCTGTGTAAGTGTGTATGTATTCGTCTATCCATCTATCTAGCAATAGAAATCATTTGTGACTCTGGAACTAAACAAACAAAATGGTTAGAAACCTCTCTTTTTCCTGGCTGAGTCTCTTGGGATCTTGCTTATTCTCCTCGGAGAAAGTTGATGTTTTTGGCCAGAGCTGTTGCTCATCACTCTGCCACCTGGTAGCTAGAGCCACTTCTACCCCTGTTTCTTCTCACCAGAGGCTATCCTGCTCCCTGAGGCCCTGCCCAGTGGTAGAGCATGTGGCTCATGTAGCCACCAACGATGTTTTCCTAAGGTGGGGGAGGTCCCTGTCACTCCTTTAGCCTTGTAACTTTTACTGCTTTGGTCCCTAAACGTAAGTCCTCCTGTTACCACTCTTTTATGTTACTTGCTCTCTCAACTTCTCAGTGGTTTTTCTCATTGAAGGATATCCCTCAATGATGCACACAAAAATTTCCCTTAATACTAACCTGTATGTACTATCCAAGGGCCAAGTCCCACTGCCTTGCCTCTGTCCTACTTCAGTGTGCATCCATGGCTCTCCCTGGTGTGTGCAAGGAGATGGGGAAAGCAATACTGTTAATTCTGGCTTCCTGGGCACCTCCTCAACCATCTGCCTGGAAGCCTCCCTGTTTCTCCCAGAATTCCCTTGTCTGTTGGCTCTTCATGCTAATAAGATTCTTTAAAGAATCCTGACATTCTAGAACAGTGCTTTCTAACAGAAATGTAATGCAACTCTTATATGTAACTTTGAATTTTCTAGCAGCCACATTTAAAAAGAAAAGGAAAAACAAATGAAATTAATTCTAATAATACTTAACTCTATTAAAAATATTATCATTTTAACAAATGATCAGTATAAAACATTCAAATGAGATTAGTTTGGATACTACATCTTTCAAATCTAATATGCATTTTACACTTAACAGTATATCTCAATTCAGACTAGCCACATTTCAAGTGCTCCATAACCATATGTGGCTAGTTGCTGTCATACTGGACAGCATAGTCCTAGAGTTTCAGGTATAAGTTTGTAAGCAGGCCCCTCTCATGTACATAAAATATGCGCCCATGTATCAAGTACAAACTTCTCAGCTGAGCTTTTAAGGCCATTTATAATGTGCCCCACTGTTGGAGTCAGGATGATCTCCTTGTTGGTGCTCATTACCTCATGTTCGTTCCTGCCTCTGTGCTTAAGCTTCACTGTTCTCCTAACCTCCCTCTTTTCTCTTTTCTGTTCTAACTCCCAACCTAGCTGCAGTTCCATCTCCTTATGTACTACAGCAGTTCCTACTATTCTTTCTCCAGAGCTTCTTACAGTAACAACTTATAGGCAGGACCATAAATTTAGAAATTACTGATTATATTGTCTTTGTATTATTTGCTGTTATAGATAAAATTTTTCTCTTCATCAAAACTGGGAGCCCTTTGGGAAAAATATCTATGTTGTGTATTACACTTCTCAGTCACCAGTATGATCTACCCTAGCACAGAGCCCACAGTACACACTAAACATGCTTTTTAGTGGCTTAATATGCTATTGGATGCAGTTTTTATGCCATTTCATTTGTGCCTTGTCTCTCCAATTAGATTGAAAATTCCTCCCAAATCATATGGTGGTTCTTTTTATCTCCCAAATCACTTAGCACAAATCTACTAGGATTTAAATATCTAAATCTAGCCAAAATTGCAAAATACTTGACAGATTAATAAGTACTTTTGCATACCTAATCTCACTTGATTCTCATTAATCCTTTTGAGGTAGAATTACTGATATCATTGTCACCTTATACATGGTCAGTGTGTGGCACAGAGAAGTTGATTGATTTGCTTGAAGTCACACATTAGAGAAATGCTAAAGAGCCCAAACATCTAATTACAAATGAAAGGTCTCACTTTCCAAATCAGTGGTTACCACCTATACCTCTGTTACATCCTACCCTTATTCCCTCCAAATTAGGGTAGAACCAGAGGTTTTGTTTTGCTTGGTTTTTGTAATTGATATTCTCCAGGAGATTATTGAACATCTGGCCCTGCCATGTCCAAGAATAAGCATTTGGGAACTACTCCTCAGAAATGCTACGTAAAAGGCAGACAGCTCTCTTCTCTGCTCCTCTGGGGAGAATTTCCAGGGTAAGGCATCTCTGTAAGGGATCGCCCCCACCTGCTTCTCTGCCCTTGCCTGAAAAGAGAAAGGAGTACAGAAATTGTTAAATATGTTTGAGAGAATACTATTCAGTGATAGTTCTATCTAAATTTAAATATAAGCTCTCATGTTTTTTACTCTAAAAGTCCAGTGATAATATTTGAGAACATTCTCCCTCCTCCCAGAGTGCCCCACACCCATTAAAAGCAACATTATTAAAAACAGCAGCTACTGGGCGTGCTTAGAACAGCTCTTCTCAAGTAAATAACTTGGAATGTTTTTATTTTAGTATATCAAAGGAAGTCTGGACCACATTATGGTTAATTGACTACATATTTCCATGAACAGAAATGAAGCTATATTTTAGTTATAAGGATATGGACCACATTGTCTTTAATGCTGGATACCAGCTTTTTAAAAAGAGATGAGAGAGAAGAAACGAAAAGTGAATTACATACTGAATTTCAGCTTGACTTAAAATCTTAGCTGTAGTTCTAGAGCACGGAAGTTATGGGGAAGGTAGCATATATATTTTGGTCTAATTACAGTGATTACACCTATGCTACCCTGGCCCTATCTTTGCATACATTCTGATAAGGAAATATTCTTATAAACAGTGCTCTTTCTTTGTCTGTCCTCCCTGGAGGGAGGTAGTTAAAGCAGCCTAGGTGACTAGAAAACAGAATTCAGAAAGCTAAGCAGAATGAAGAGCCATTTCTGAAGTTCAGAAACACTTATAGCAAAGTTTATTTCTTTTGACAATTTGCATAATTGTTTTTGTGCTTCATGCAAATTAGGCTTAATAAACATTATTTATTTCAAAGCCGAACTCATCAGTTTTGGGCTTAGCTAGTCTGAGAGTGGGATGGAGAATTCCCAGTGCGAGCACTGTCCCCTGCAACCTCCCCAGTGCTCATTATCTCAGGGAAGGGGCCCCAAGTGAAGCCACACCTAGCACCTCGTCCTCCCAGTCGGTCTCCTCCCTGTTTACTCTGCTAGTGAGAAATGGTCCAACTGGAGACATCTAAAACCTCTAAGCTGTGGGTGGCCTTGATCAAATGCTCTAAGAAGAAAAGAAAAGAGAGGAAATTTTTGATTATCCAGAAACCTTGGATAATGAGTCTCTCTGGACACTTGAAATTTCCCAAATATCTGAGTATTTGCTTCTTTAAGCCTCACACTTTTAACTTTAATCAGTTCAATTGGAACTCTGCACCAAATATATCATATTCTTCCCTGAGTTCTTAAACAAGGAACCTAATTTAACATTTTCTTGACTGAGTCACAAAAATTATAATCTGTTGTAATAGAAATACAACAGAAAGATGACCTCAGAGGTTGCTGAGACATGTAAGATGGTCGATTCGTATATTAAATGACCCAGATTTATGTACGTGTAAGTCCTTGTAATGACTTTTTATAGTTTTTCTGAAAACCTCCCTCTCTATTGTCAGTGTACTTAACCACTAGCAGTCCCTTACCCCTGTTTTAAACTGCTATATTCTAGAAATTAGAGTAACGAAGGTGTCAAGAGAAGGTTAAAAGGCTCTGACAGAGGACGTAAGGGACAGCAAATTGGACTTTATTGAGTCCTACCAAATTTCTTCATTTGGGTCAACTGTATAGCAATTTCTACATGGGGAGATTGTCAGCTGAGTTCTGGAAAGGTGAGAGACTATTGTAGCTGCTCCAAGGAAGTTGATTTGAGAACTCAGAAGAATGCTAAGATGAGATATGAATCTTCCTCACAGAATTTATAATAAAATGATTTTTCTGAAGACAAAAGCCATACATGCCAATTTTAAAATCTTTAAATCATATAGATATATGCAGTGTGGAAAATGAAAGTTCCTCATATTGAATCTTCACCACCATGAAAAGACTACTTGTGAAAAATACATCAGTGTTTTTTTCTGTCCACATACTAGTGGGTTACTAAGACTGTTTTTAAAAAGTAAATTTAGTATCATACACTGCTTGTGCCTTACCACTTGATCTTTCAACTTACCGATTAATCTTGAATGTCCATGAATTCATACATTTTTAGTTACTGTATTGCATTTAACCACAGCTTCGTATTCCATTAAGGAAGCATCATAATTTATTTAAACAGCTCTCTACTGATAGATATTTGGATAGCATCCAGCTTTTCAACATTGCAGTCAACACTGAAATGGACATCTTTGATTATGTATAATTGAGTATTTGGGTAGGATAAATTCTTAGATGTGAAATCTGTCATTTGTGTTAATTTCCTAGAACTGCTGTAACAAAGATCACAAACTGGGTGGCTTAAAACAACAGAAACATATCGTCTCACGGTTCTGAAGGTTAGAAATCCAAAGTCAAGATGTCAGGACCATGCTCCCTCTGAAATCTGTAGGGGAGCCCATCCTTGTTCTTCCCAGCTTCTGGTGGTTTGCTGTCAATCATTGGTGTTCTCTGCCTTACAGCTGCATAACTCCAATCTTTGCCTTCAATGTCACATGGCAACCTCCCTGTTTGACTCTATCTTCATGTAGCTATTTTCTTGCATTTGCTCTACCACTGAGCTTTATCCACCTCTTTTTTGTTGGGGGGGTGGGCATGACACAATTTAAGCCATAACATGCTAAGAGCTTTCAAAATTTTAGTAGATGTTGCCAAAGTTTCTTTCAAAAACATTATGCCAATATAGATTGTCACCAATAATGTATGAAAGTTTCATACACTTCTCACCCACCCTGGATATTACCAATTTTTAATTATTTCCTAATGTGTAAGTAAAAACTTATAATTTATTATTTTATTTTGCATTTCTCTAATTATTAGTGAAATGAGAAAATTTTCTCTTGCTTTACTGATTAGTTGCATTTTTTCCTGTAGTTTGCCACCCTTTTGTCCATTTTTCTATTCCATTGTTCATCTTTTTCTTATTGATGAGTGTTTTTTGCTTTTTAGAGGAATCAATAAATTCTTTGCTTGTTATATATGTTGTACTTTCCCTCCAACTTGTTCTTTACTTATGTCTTTGAACAGTAGCTTTTTAAAAATGGAATAATAATTGACATATACATTGTATTAGTTTTAGGTGTAACATAATGATCTCTTATATATATGTATTGTGAAACAGTTACTGCAATAAGTTTAGTTAACATCCATCACCACACGTAATTACAATTTTTTTCTTGTGATGAGAAGTTTTAAGATCTATTTTCTTCCCAACTTCCAGAATATAATACATTGTTAACTATGGTCACCATGCTGTAATGTATTACATCCCCAGGACTTACTTATCTTATAACTGGAAGTTTGTAGCTTTTGACCACAGAAGCTTATTATTTTATGTAGTTACTTTCCCCTTTTTATAATCTAGGAATTTTCATGTTTAGAAAGGCCTTATCAAAGAGGGGAGGGATAAATTGGGAGTTTGGGATTAACAGATACACACTACTATATATAAAATAGATAATAAGGACCTGCTATATAGCTATATATACAGGGAGCTATATCCAGTTTCTTGTAATAAGCTATAATGGAAAATCATCTGAAAATATATGTGTATATATATGTATATACATAACTGAATCACTTTACTTTACACCTGAAACTAACATTGTAAATTGACTACACTTCAATAACTAAAAATTTAAAAAAAGAAAGGCCTTATCCACTCCAAGATTATAAAAATATACACTCATATTTTCTTCTAATACAGTTATAGCTCCATTTGTACATTTTTTATAATCCCTTTGACATGTATTTTAGTATAAGGAGTGAAATGAGCATCTAGAATTATTATTTTTCTAAGTGGCTATCAATACTATTTGTTGATCTATTTTCCACATAGATTGGAAATGATACCTATATCACTTACTGCATTATGTGTAAAGTGCTGCATGTTTGGGGGTCTGTTCATGGGCCGTCCTATTCTGTTCCATTGTCCTGCCAGTCTCTTATTAAGTAGGAACCACAGTATTATAGTTACTATAACTTTATAATATATCTGAATATCTGGTAGGGCTTATTTCCCTCCTTTGCTTTTCATAAATTTTCTGGCTATTATAGCTTTATTCCTTTAGATTAAGTTTAAATTTCATCAAATTCTTCTACAAATCCTTTTGTATTTTGATGGAATGACATTGACTTTATATTATAGATGAAATTTACACTGTGTATTCTTTTGTTTTCCTCTCAAAGGTAGAACTGTTTCTTCATGGATTGAAGTCTTCTTTCATATCTCTCAATGTTATATATACCTTTCTCTTTGTATAATACAGTATATATAATTTTGTCAACTTATTCTTAAGTATTTCATTTTTTCATTGCTTTTGTTCATTTTTTAATCAGGTTGTTTGTTTTTTCGATATTGAATTGTATGAGCTGTTTATGTATCTTGGCTATTAACTCTTTATTTATCATATTATTTGCAAATATTTTCTCATATTCAGTAGGTTGTCTTTTTGTTTTGTCAGTAATTTCCTTTGCTATGCAAAAGCTTTTAAGTTTAATTAGGTTCCATTTGTTTATTTTGCTTTTGTTTCTTTTGCCTTAGGAGATGGATCCAAAAAAATATTGCTACAATTTATGTCAAAGAGTATTCTACCTATGTTCTCTTCTGGGAGTTTTATGGTTTCAGGTCTTACATTTTGATCTTTAATCTTACATTTAGGGCTTTGAGTTTATCTTTGAACATGATGTGAAAAAAAGTTCTAATTTCATTCTTTTGCATGTAGTTATCCAGTTTTCCCAGCACCATTTTCTAAAGAAATTTTCTCCGTTTTATATGTTCTCACCTTCTTTGTTGTAGATTAATTGACCATAAGTGGGTGGGTTTATTTCTAGGGTCTCTATTCTGTTCCATTGATCTATGTGTCTGTTTTTATACCAGTACCATACTGTTTTGATTACTGTAGCTTTGTAGTATAGGCTGAAGTCAGGGACTGTGTTACTTCCAGCTTTGTTCTTTTTGGTTAAAATTGCTTTGGAATGATTTGTCTTTGAATGGATTTTTTACCCATGGATAACTTTGTAATAATACATTGATCATTTGGATACGATCAGTTCACTGAATTATGTGGATCTTCCAAAGTTTGACACATTTCATTATACAATAGCAAAATGTTGCACTTGTAAATCTCACCACCGATCTCACCTGAAAGTCCTTAAGTATTAGGGAGCTCTAAAGCCAGCTCATGGTGGCACATCCAAGTTTTCCAAAATTCAAGTTTTCACTTGAAAACTCAAATTTTATCATTGGCAACAAGTACTGTCAGTTGTTTTCCTTGAAATTTCAGGTTCATTTAGTTCCTTTTCAAAATATGTCTACAAGATGCCTAATTCTGAATAATCATAGTTTACCTGTTAATCATTCTTTCAAGTAAAGATAGTGTTCCTTTTTTTTTTTAAGTGATTAGTTAAGTTAGCAATTCAAGCAGTTGCAATATTCTTCCTGGAAACAACCATCATACTCTAGTATACAGCTAGTGTTTTGTGTGTACTTCCCATTTTGTCACACACAGAACATTTTTTCAAAATGTGTACTCAAGGGATAAGATTTCATAAAGTTAATAATTTTTCCTGTTTCATTGAGGACATTAAGTGAAACAGGCTTTTTAAAAAATGTGTATAAAATGTCTACTAGTATATTGTGTTCCCATTGCCTTGATTCATGATAAAATGCTAGCAATTTTATCTATCCTTGCTTTGAAATATCAGTGCAAATGTCAACACAGTAAAAGAGAGAAATAATTTCTTCACAATATCATGAAAATACTTTTTCCCTTTCAGTGTGTCCAAAAGTGAACCATATTTTTAGGTCTACTTTATAGCAATGAAAGCACTCAGGTATGCTCACAGAACATACCAAGACTGTCAAAACTATTTGAAAATGAGCTAAAGGACATCGAGAAAATAATACAATATTTGAAAGAATTACATAAATCAAACTTGAAAATAATTAGAAATGAGGTGACAGATCTAAGGAAAGAAAGGAAAAAAATTATTTCAAGATTAAAGATTAACCTAGAGCTAATAAACACCGTAGATTATGTGTTAAGAGGAATAGAAGCTGAAGAGGAGGATTTTTTTTATTTTTAAAAATAAAAGATAAATGGAGAGATAAAAAAAGAATTTGAGGGAAAGTGGCACATATTAAAGATAGACAATGAAGTCCAATGTATAGACAATAAAGATCCTAGGGAAGAAAATCATAGCAAGAGATGAGAAGAAACATTAAAAATCTAATTGAAGAAAACTCTCCTGAAGTAAAAAAAAAAAAGATTTGAAACTATTGAACACCTCTGTTCCTAAGAATATCAACTCAGAACAAATAAAACTAAGACACATTCTAGAATTGTTTTCAAAAAAAGAAGAAAGAAAACATTTTGGTCATCTAAGCAAAAACAGTAAGTCATGGGTAAGGTTAAGAAAATTAAATTAGCATCAAACTTTTCAACACCACCACCATATAACACAAGAAAGGGAGGTAGGATATTTAAAATACTCAAAAAGAGAAATTGTAAGCCAAGGACTTTATATCCAGAAAATTGACTTTCAAGTATCAAGAGCATGGGTAAATGGTTATCAACATGCAACAATTCAGAGACTATTGTACCCATCAGCCCTTCCTAAGGAATCTACTAGAGAATGAACTTCAAACAATCGAAATGACTAGGGAGACATTGATATGAGGACTATTAGTGAACATTAAATATAGAATGTATAGTTTTCTATAGAACTAAGACAAAAATGAAAAGTTAAAAAGAAGAGAGTTTAGTATGTAATGTTTACATGCTTAGGCAATATAAATATAGTATAATGATTTTTTTTTAAAAAATGAGAGATAGGGAGAGAATAATGCAAAAAAATTTATAGTTTTTCTCAGTACATAGTATTGTTTGACTGAGACTATTTTTTGTGTGCTATGTATGTTAAAACAAATGAGTAGTCAAATGATATTCTAATTCTATCATCCTTGATCCCTTGAGAACCAAGATTCATAGTAGAGAAGGAAAGAGATAATAATTGTAACATAGAAGAGGCTAAGTAAAAATCTGTAGACCTGAATTTGAATTAGAAATATTACTGTAAACTCATGAGGTATTTTACCTTAGAAAATACAAATATAGATTTATACATATATACAACCTAGTTTTGTCCACTGAAAAGGCCTAGAAACAATAACTAGCCCAATAGCAATGAACTAATCTAGTATTCAAAATGTGGTCTTGAAATACCATTTCTTGCTACAAGTTTCTGAGAGAAATAGATGATTCTGAATCAGCAACAAAGAATGTATAAGAAAAGCTTAGAATATCTTCAGGAAATTGGTTCTAGTACCCTCTTTTGATACCCAAATCCAAGGATGAGCAAATCCTTTATGTAAATGGTGTAGTATCTGCATATAACCAACGCACATCCTCCCCTATACCTTAACTCATCTCTAGATTACTTATAGTACCTAATAAAATGTAAATGCTATATAAATAATTGTAGATACAATGTAAATACTATCTAAACAGTTGCCAGTGAGCAGCAAATTCAAGTTTTGCTTTTTGGAACTTTCTGGAATTTTTTTTCCTGAATATTTTTGATCCGAGGTTAGTTGAATTCGTACATATGGAACTGGTGGATATGATCATGTCAAAGGAACCCAGAAGCTAACTTGAAGAGGCTCATACTCAGACCAAAGGTTGGAAAATTTGAGCTTCAAAAAAATAATTACTATAATTGATTGGAACCTATCAAATATGTTTAAATCCGTGAATTCATGCTATTTTTTAACTAATTGATCAAGCCAGACGCAAAAGACCATACATTGTATGATTTCATTTATATAAAATATACAGAGTAGGTAAATTCTTAGAGATATAAAGCAGATTGGTGGCTGCCAGGAACTAGGGGATGGAAGAAAAGGGGCCTGACTGCTTAATAAGTAGGGGGCATCCTTTTGGGGTAATGAGCATATTCTGGAACTAGAGACTGGTGATGGTTGCACAACATTGTGAATGTACTAAGTGTCACTAATGGTAGATTTTATGTTATGTGTATTTTGCCACAGCTTTTAAAAAACTGAAAAAGAAAAACGGATTGAGCACTGTCAGAGAATTATAGGAAATTAATTCATTATACTGAAAGCTAGCAAATAAAAGAGAAACAATCAATTTCTCAGGAGTTTATCTTGCCTTTCCTATATTAATTTTACCACAGGGTAACCCAAAAGTAGGGAAAGGAGGGAAGGAATGAACGAAGGAAGAAGGATGAGAGAGAGAGAAAGGGAGGAGGAAAAGAAGGAAAAAGAAAGGAAGAGAGAGAGCAATATTATCTCAGATTGCAAGCGATATAATTGTGTTTCTAGCCAACTGAAGTTGACAAAAAAAAAGCCTAGAATTAATAAGAGAATTTGATAAGGTGACTGAGAAATAAATTTATGCATACATGTATAAGCACACACATGCACACACACAAATACACGCCTAAGAAGCCAATAAATTTTTTCTATACTTTCAGCAATGGGGATAAAATTTTCATTCACAGCGATGACAAAACTTTTAAAATACTTGAGATAAATTTTACAAGGTCAGAACCTATTTAAGGGAAACTATAAACTCTTAATGAAGAATACATGAAATGAGACCACAACAGAGAAATTTATCACATTCCTAGTGGGAAGACAATTCGTAAAACCATATACCTCCCAAAATTAAAATATAAAGTTGATGCAATTCTAATTAGAATCTAAAGAAAGTGGTTTCAGTTTTGCTTGGGAACTGAATAAAATTATTTTAAAGGACACTATAAAAGAATACATACCAAAAATAGCTAACAAAATTGTTTTTTAAAAAGAATAGTAAAGGGTTACAAGCGATACAGAGAGGCAGTTTTACCTAATGGTTAAGAACGTGGGCTCTGGAGTTACGGTGCCTGGGTTCAAACCCAGACTCTGTTACTTACTGGTGATATGGCCCAGAGCATGTTTCTTAAACTATTTGCCCTTTGATTTCATCACCAGTGAAGTGAGGATATTAATAGTACCTACCTCATAGAGGGTTTGTGAGGATTAAATTCAAATTCTGAGAACAGTATATCATGGATACTACAACTGTGCTCTGTTATTATATTACAATTACTATAAGGTCAGTGTATCAAAGAATATGACAAAGGTCCTGAAATAGGCATAATGAAACAAATTAGAGAATTGGAAGTAGAGTCCAGGATACACGGGAATTTAATGTAACACAAAGGTAGAATTTAAGTTTAGTAAAGAAAAAATATTTTATTTACAGAAGTGGCACAATGGGCTGGCCATCTGGAAGAAACGCATGTCATATACAAAAATAAATTCCAGATGGATTGCAGACTGAAATGTAACCAAAAAAATAAAACTTTTAGAAAAACTTAGGAGAATAATCAACCTTGGGATGAGAGAGGCATTCTTAAATAGGACAGAAAACTCAGACTCAATAAATAAATAGGCAGACAAACTTGAAAATGTACAATTTAATATATTGTATAGCAAAAATCATAAGCATAAATAAAATAAAAATACAAATTATAGTCTGGAGAAATATTTGCAATACATTCATTCATTTAACAAATATTTATTTGGACAACTTTTATGCAGTAGGTGGTACTGGATACCATGCTGAATAAAACATTTAGCAAATGCTGCAAGTCAAAGTTTGATTTATTATTTTGTTAATTGTCTATATGACAATCCTGTATTCATGGAGCTTACCTTCTAGGGATAGATGATAGATATGACAGATAACATACAAAAAGTTCATACAAGTAAGGGGTTGGGGGGAGCCCAATGGTAAGAATGGTAAGAAAATATAAAGAGACAATTCAGAGAATTCCAAATAATCATAACAAATGAAATTGTATCTATCACATTTATATGGTTGAAATACTGCATATTTCTTCACAGAAGTCACTCACTTCATTGATGAGTGAGTAAGGTTCCAACATATGTAGTGCTAAAACTGAAAGAAATTTCAGTTTAATGAATATAGTTTTACGAGGATAAAAGATAGTTTAATAGTAGATCACATTTCAGATTTAATGACAATAAATTTATCAGGAAAAGTGAACTGGAATAGAACTCCATTTGTCAAATCATGTTTGAACTGTAATCATAGTTTGCATACAAATATGAGAGTTCAGCAATAATCAACTAAAGCACCTCGTAATATTCAATTGGCTATAAAAAAATTATGATACAGTACTGAATACTCCATTATTATTTGTAAATTATGTGTCTTTAATATCAGCAAAATTAACAATAAACTTATGTGCTTATATGTAACACTTTGTGTGTGTGTGTGTATTTGTATGTGTGTATGTGTGTGTAGAGCCAGTTAAATACTTACCAGCACACCATTGCTTCCACCTATATCCCTTTAACCAGAATTTATTCATATGGCCAAGGAAAGCTTGTTGTATCTAGGCAACCTTGTGACTAGCTAAAAATTCTATCACTACAGTAAAGGATAGGCTGGATTTGAGGTAATAACTAGCAGTCTGTGACACACCACTATTATTTTCATTTTATAAGAGGAAATTGAGGCTCAGAAAGCTTAAATTAACTTGCCCAAGAGTCACTCATCTAATAAGACAATGAGATGAGATTTGAACTCATGTTTTAAACTTTTTTTTTTCTCTACACCATTCTCTACTGCCAGAAATATACTGAGTTTGAGGTAATGGTGGAATTCGCAAGTAAAAGATTTTTCCAACTTGCCTATAGGTATATACTTGTAAGATGACTAATGTAGAGAAGGGTTTTGATCACAGAGAAAAGATATCAATGATGGGTAGCATTAGAAAGTCAGTGGGAACAATGTGTTTCTCTAAAAGTTTATTTGCCTTCAGGGACATTAAATCCATGGATTTATCCAGGCAGTTAGGGAACTATGTACCTATCTCCATTTTTTTTTTTCAGACATGGTCTGCATGATTTTTTTTATTTTTATCTTGGAAATAAACATTACCACAGATACATCATGAGAGATGGATGGTAACCAAAGAGGGGAGAGAGGACTTGGACATGGGAATAAGGCAACTTGAAAACTGCCTTGTCCCAGTTGGTCAATAATACCGTCACCCTAATGTATTTAGCTCTGTGTGTGAATCTTATCTACTAGGCTTTAAACCCCTTGAAGTCAGGAACGGTATCTTGTTAAATGTCCTAACATAATTTCTTCATATAGTCAATGAGTAACAAATATTGGTTGAATGAATTATCATATGAATAGACTGTGATTAAATGTATTCAGTACTTGTTTATATAATATGTATCTCATTTCTTTTTGACTGAGTATCCCCTGAGAGGAAGAGCCATGTCTCCCATCAGGACCAAAGGTTATTCAATTATTTATCCAACAGATATCCAGTAAACTTTTGCCATATGTGAAAATATTGGCCATTCCTTAGACTAGGAACTCCACAAGGGTGGAGATCACATTTCTCCTTTCTTTTGAAATTTCACATAAAGGACTGTATATATTTAGAATGCAAGGTTCATTTTAAAAATAGCTAACATTTATTGGATGCTTACTGTGTGTTGCACCAAGTACTGTATATGTATTATTACTTTTAATCCCCATAACAACCCATGAGGTAGGCAGTATTATTACCCCCACCTTATAGATGAGGAAGTTGAAGCTTAGGAAATAAACCAGCAAAAAACAAACAAACAAACAAAAAAATAGATACATAGTATCAGAATCCCTGGATCCCAAATTTTTACCCACTGTCTTATCCTGCCTTCCCCTGGGCTACCGGCAATGCCAGTTCTCTGGCACAGCACTGAAAAACAATGAACCATTAAACAATTTAACCTTGTAGCTCTGCCAAGGACACTGGAGTCTTCCTTCAGTCCCTCCCCTTCTTAGCTAGGGCTGACAGATATGATTTAGAGGTCAAGTTTTTAGACTAGGTGCCTTGTAAAAGAATCAGTGATGAACACCATTTCTGACAGATTTTTAGGATCTGGTTTTATGATTTAGGCAATAGACTACTCTCTCCTGTCTCTGGCTAATTAGAAAACTCAAAGTTGCCTTGTTTGCTGAAACTGGCACCCACATGTTGAAAATACCTTCAAAGAAACAGTGGAGTTTGAAGGAACCTTTTAGTAATTCCTGCTTTGCCTGGTTCAAGATGGATGTCTGAACTGATGTATTTACATTCCCTCCCTCCAGACTCTTACTAAGACAAGAATATAGATGTACAATAGGGGATAGGAGAGAGGGACCATGCATAGACCAGAGGATGTGATGACCTTCTGGAAAATAGAAAATAGGTAAGACCTTACTTAGAGGTAAAATAGAACCCCAAATGCACATAAAGGAGAAGGTGGAGATGGATAAAAAATAATAAAGAAGAGAAAAAGGAAGGAAGGAAAATTAGAAATGTCAGAAGTAGAACAACTTTATTAGAGAGTTGTTTATTTGAAAGCCCCATCTATGATGCAAACTAAAATGCAGCATGATTTCTAGCATATGATTGAGTGTAAGAAAATGGAATGAATTTGACCTTGATACTTGAACAGGCTTCTTTGAACAGTTCTGCTCCTTCTCCAAGGGGTCAGCAACAATATTTGGGTATATCAAGGACGTTATTTAAAGAGGCATAATATTAAAACATTGTCAAAAGGTTTCCAATTTTTAGATTAGTTCACAGAAAAACCATGGAAAATTCAGTTGCAGAATAGAATGTAAAGACTATACACCTGGACAAGATAAAAGTAATACTATAGCTGACAGGAGTTGGGAGGAGAAGGGAGGAGGATGAAGTAGAGGTGCTAATATGTTCATGGTAGAGAATCAAAAGATACTGTCTAAAGTTGATTATAAAACAACTAGAAACTGAAGTGTTTCATAGTAAGGAGACAATTGATAAGATCTAAATTTGATAAATCAAGAAATAAATGATTAGTATGTACTTTTGAATGATCATGGTAAACCACAGAATTTAAAATAAAATGGCTAAAAATGGATATTTCCTATCTATTCTAGAGAAACACTTCCACACGTGTACCAGGAAGTAGGGACAATGATGTTCAGTGCAGCTCTGTGCTCTAATAGTGAAAAATTGGAAATATCTAAATGTTCACTTTACATAATAAATAAATTATGACAGTGATATTATACAACAGTTTAAAGAAGTGAAATAAATATATATGCACTGATATGGAAAAATATCCAAGACATTGTTGAGTCAGAAAAACAATTTGTTAGATAATAAATGCAGTATACCATTTGTGCAAAATAAACATACCTATAAAGATTATAAAGATCTGAGAGGAAACCCACCAGTATTAATAGTGATGGTGACCTCTGAGAAGGGGGCTGTAATTGGGATGATGGTCAAGAAGGATGCTACCTTATCTGTTTGGTTTCAAATTTTTATGAGAAAGTGTTCATGCTTGATTTGTGTAGCCTAAAACTAATCATTTTTAAATGGTTACTACTGTAGCAGATATAGAACTTTTTTGTTTAAAGCTATTCTTTACCATGTCAATTTCTCCTCTTTTCTATATGTATGTACATACTACTTTAAAATAATAACTTTAAATGACAACAAAAATCAGTGTTTTTGCTCTTTTAGTTATAGAAAACTTCATAGAACAGTGTAGCTACAGGCAGTTCTCTAAGCCCAAAGGTTGCCCTCCCACCAGCTCTATAAATGATCATTATTTATGGCCACTTTGTGACATAGATGTGTACAGCTATTTACCATTTCTACTGGGAGGATGGATGTTCACATTCATATGAGACAAAACAAATCAAAATTCAACTAGACTGACTGCTGTGGGCTTGGGGATTAGAAGAGCAAAAATAAAAATAAAAAGCAAACCCAGCAACATACTTCGGTAAATCACTTCTCCTTTCTGTCTTGTTCTTAAGAATTTACCAACCTCATCTGTGTTGTAGACATTTTTATGTACTCGCCACTGAGTTTTAAAAAGCATGAACAAAATATTTGGCTGAACTGGCCTCTGAACTGGAAGCGAGATTGTAATGGTGGGTCTTTTTGTCCAAGATTCAGTACTGCAGTGTATGTATATCACTCCATCTGTCCAACGGTGGCCCTTTTTTCTTATCTTTTTATGCAGCCTTTCAGAAAGCTTCAAAATTTTACCAGACCCCATAGGTTTCATTTCTTAAGACCACGTGAGATCATTTGAGCACCAGGAGGATGAGAGAATATTTCTTACAATTCTTATTCAAATTCTGACCTTCTGATGACCTCCTTTCTTCAACATCCCACCATTTTGTTCTTTCTGAACCTCGAGGAGTGGGTTGAGTCTACCTTCCTCTTCCATAGCTTGTTTTTAAGGTATGATTCACTTGAGAAGAACCTAGAATCCTCCCAAAGCAAGAATCATCACAGACTTTGGTTCAGATGTTAATTTTGAGCTTTTTTTTTTTAACCTATAAAGGAATTAGCATTATGATGTTTGTTCACAAACAATATTATTTAATCCTCTCAACATCCCTGTAAGCTTGGGTATTATTACCATTTTGAAGAAGAGGAAACAGGTGAGAAGGGTTAGGAACTTTGCCCCAAGAGATGCATCACAACAAACTGCTCTCCATTCCAGGCCTTTAACACAGCTCTGCTGGTCCAGTTATCTAACCAGATGTCGTTACTAAAATATCTCCTGGGCCTTCCTTTATAAAAGCACCATTATGCTTTTAGTAAACTTCCAGGGGCTTTAATGGGGAGATCTCCTAATGAATCCCTTTGAAGTTGCCAACACCTTTCAGACATATTTGCACCAACACCACTGTTGCTTTTTAACCTGTTGAAACAAAGCTCCCAACTTTGATGTTAGGCTCTGAATCCTAACCTGTGTTTCTACCTGGGCAGTGCATTTAGGGTGGTTATCTGCCACCTGAAAAATAGACCCATATGTATGGTGTCCCATTATCACCCTCTCTCTATATGAGCCCATTTTTTTTCCATCTAGCTGATGTTTGATACTTGCCCCTGGGATATGCAGGAGAGGACCCCCAACTCAAGTCTTCCCTCCCAGAACCATAGAAAGGTAAAGAAGGAAGATTAAAAGGCTAAAACAACAACAACAAAAACAGAAACGTTACAGGATCATTCCTACCCCACCTCATGTCACTGGCTAGGCCCTCACATTATTCCACTCACCCTCATGTTGATGGTACTTAAACCAAACCATGAAAAGCTCAAAGCTTGGAGTTTGGTGCATAAAATCGAGTCTTCACTTACTCCATCTGCCAGTGCCTTCATTCTCCCAGGCGATACTAAGTCTGCTCCAATGTCATCTAAGCTTGTCCTTCCTCTCTTCCAAGTTGAACTATTTTCACTATCTGCCTCATTCCCATTGGTCCAAGGTGTCTGTGCCTTCCAAGCCAATCCATGCAGATATACAAAAAGGCTTAGAATAGAACCTCCCTTCTCTTCTCAAATAAAGCACACATAGTTCCTTCAAGCCTAAAAATATCCAAAACTAAAAAGAAAAATTATAAATATGTAAAATTTCCTGTCTTATTTTTCAACTAATTTATCATGAACATCTTCCCACATCAATCAGTTTTGTGCAGCATTCTTTCTAATGTTTCAAGATATAATTATGCTTCCCTGTCTTCCCACTATTGAGCGCTTAGGTTCTCTCCATTTGTTCATCATAATGAACATCTTATACCTAAACCTATACATACGAAGTATGATTTCTGTACCATAAGGGAAGTAGCCTGATGAACAGGGAGGATACCCTCTGGAAGGCCTGTTATGCAGCTTCATTTTCTGTGTGTGATTGGGGTCAACCCTCCTTTCAACAGTATCTCTGTCCTTTGCTTACAGTCATCAGCCTGAAACCTATTATTTGCGGACAGACTTGGGGAAAGGGCTTGGGAGCTGATAAACCTTGACATTTGTGTCTGAAAATTCACTGTTACTGTATATATTCTTTTTATATCAGTTTGGATAAAAGCTGGTAAAATTTAACCCAAGCCTTTATGGACAATTCATGAGAATTCTGTCTGGGCAATTAGAAAGGCAATTGAGTTTCTAGAGTAAATTTGGAGTTTGTGGGGCCAGCAGCTGATCTGAGCCTTGGATTGGCCACTTTTCTTTCATTGTTTTCTGTAGCCCTTTTAAAATCAGCTTCAGAAGGTCAGGAGAGGCAGTAATTGCCCCTCATTTCCAGCATTATGTTGGAATATAGGCATGACGATGATGGTGATAATAATGATAGTAATGATAGCATAAGTAGACTCTGGTTAAACCACTTATTCTACCAGCAAGATTTTCTATTCCAGAAACAATACTATAGAACAGAAGAACAAGATAATCAGAACGGGGGTCTTCTCATCTCAGAGAAAATGTGGGACTCAGTGCTCTCCCCACTCGCCTGCAATGGGATCCAGCTGTGTGTCCATTCTTCTGTCCCTAGTTCGTGAAGGGCAGATGTTACAATTCTTTGATGATTAAAAAGCAAGACATTTGAGGATTAAACTAGAATTGAGGCAAAGGTTCATAAATCTCCTTTTAGCCACAAGAAGACTGAAGACTTTGCCTGCAAAATCCTGAGGGTAAGGGACTGATATGCTATCCATCACTTTGATGTGTTCAACATTCAGTTATAGAGAGGAGCTCAATTTTAATGGTATACTAGGAAAAGAGTCTGGTGGGCGATCAGGTATTGATTTAAGGTATCACAGACAGTGTGTATATTCTGTGTCAGAAAGATGGAGGATCTTTTTCTTGTGACCAGAATTAGAGATCTTTCTAGCAAAAGACACCTGAAGGGCATCTGTATATCACAACAGGGGCAACTGCCTGGTCCTCAGCGATTACCACTTCCATTTTGGACCATGGTCCTCTCATAAAGCGTTAGGCTTGAATTTAAAATGTGATATGCTGTTATTCAAATTCATTTTCATTTAATGAGGCAAGGACATATGATATGAATGGGAGTCAGCCTTAGATTTGGGAATATTATAACAGTTCCTGTGTTGTATAATTCAAGGATCACCAGGAAGACTCTGCTCTGTCTGCCACCAGATGTACCCACTGCTTGTATTAAAGAACTTTTTTCCTATTTAGCCTTAGGAAAAAAGGCTCTCAGAGTCCTCAGTAATGACATAAATACCTCTGGAAAGGGTCACATAATCAGCTAATATTTTAGAAGGGATTCATTTTATTATCATGTTCATATTATATCATATTTTTAAAACTAATGTAATAGCTTATCTAATTAAATCTTACCTAGAACTCCAATATATAAAGGCATAGTGACTCTGGCTGAAGCAGGGATCACCTATGCAGCTTCCTCTTCAATCCGAGGAAATCCAGAAAAGCAAGAGTCAATTCTATATTTTTAATGAAATTTGAATTAAATATTTTCAAGGCCCTCTATGTAAGGAACACTGAAGAACCTTAGAGTTCCTCAATATCAATATACAGTTTGGATAATTTAAAATTGGACAACTAGGCATTATGTGCTTCTCCATATAATGCAGTAGGAAGGACATGAGACCACCTATGAAATATCCCCACCAAAAAAGCAAAAAATCTGATCAAGTCTCTAGTTCTAAAGTCTCTATTTACAGGAAATAACGGGATAGAGAAGTAAGTCAAGTTACACCATGTGGAAGCGGTCAGCCAAATACAGGATGAGGGAAATCCTAGAGGACAAATGACCTGGCTTGTTCAACAAATAAGTAGCATGGAAAGGAGGAGGGGGGAAAGGGAGACTATTAGATTTTAAAAGATTGAAACAATAACAAAAGGGCAACCCAATAAAATTAAATTTTATTAAATTGAATTAAATTAAAAATGGGCAAAGGACTTGAATGGACATTTCCCAGGTAAGCTGTATAAATGGCCTAGAAGCACATGAAATGATGCTCAAAGTCATTAGTCCTTAGAGAAATTCAAATCCAACCCACAATGAGATACCACTTCACACCCAGTAGGAAGGCTATAATAAAAAAGGTAGAAAACATTAAGTGTTGACAAGAGGCTGGTACTCTCATACACTGCTGATGGGAATGTAAAATGGTGCAGTCCCTGTGGAACCAGTTTGGCAGTTCCTCAAAAAGTTAAGCATAAACTTACCATGTGACCCAGCAATTACACTTTTGGTTATATACCCAAAAGGAATGAAAAACTAGTACTCAAACAAATACATGCACAAGCATGTTCACAGCAGCACTGTTCAAAATAGCCAAAGATTAAAAACAGCCCTAATGTCCATAAACAAATGAATGGATAAACAAATTGTGGTACATATACACATTGGAATATTATTCGGCCATAGAAAAGAATGAAGCACTGATACACGCTATAACATGGATGAACCTTGAAAACATGTTCAGGGGGAAAAGAGCCAGGCAGAAAAGGTCATATTGTATGATTCCATTTTATGAAATATTCAGGACAGGTAAATCCATAGCAATAGAATGCAGATTGATGGTTGCCAGGTGTTGGTGGGAGGCAGGAGTAGAGTTCTGGGTTTCCTTTTGGGATGATGAAAATGTTTCATTAGAGGTGGTGGTTGCACAAGATTGTAACTGCACTAAGTATCACTGATTTGTTTGCTTTAAAATTATTCATTTCATGTTATGTGAGTTCCACGTCAATAAAGATAGATAGATAGATACATACATACATACATACATACATACATACATACATACATACATTGATTGATTGTTAAAACACTTGAGAAATATACCAACCAAAAGGAGTGTATAGACTTTGTTGGTTTTGATCCTGAGTCAGTGAAAGTAATTATAAAAATATATTTTTGAGGCAGTTGGTGAACTTTGAACACAAACTGAGTGTTAGATGACATTAAGGAATTACTACTAATTTGTGAACTAATGGCATAGTGATTGTGCTTTTAGAAATCCCTTCTCAGTTTGAGATTCATTCAAAGGTGAAGTAATATGATGTCTGGGATTTGCTTTAAAATACTATGCCCCCAAAAGAATACTGAGAAGGGGAATAGTTGAAATAAGATGCAAAATTTGACAATTGATGTGGCCAAGTAACAGGGACATAGGCATTATTGCTAGTTTTGTGTATATTTGAGATTTTCCATAATGAAACACTTTTTAATTTAGTTTACCAACCACAGATTTATTTAATGCCATTTATGGTCCTTTGAGACGACCATAGGATAGGTACTTGGGAGATTTTGAAGAACATGGGGAGAGGAGGTAGGGAGAAGGAAAAGCAACAGGTAGAGAAAAGGAATACTGAAAAAGAACACAAAAGGAGTCTAAAAGCATATAGTCCACAACTTTGCGGGGGCTGGATCCTTGAGGAGGAAAGAGAAAACTGTGCCACAGTCCCACCTGATTATGCTTCTAGTGACTACAATCACAGAAAGCCAGGACATGGGGTAAAGGACTCTCAGTGTGCCCCTTCCCAAGGCAGAAGAAACAGCATCTTCATCTTAATTACCAGTGGCCAAACATTTACTGCACCACCTGTGTATAAATCACTGTGATTATTAGCTGCTCCAAGTTAAACCACAGCCTTAATCAGCATCCTGCCAGTAGTGAGTGATGGCATCCAAGTAGCACATACAGAACTTGGGGACCTGGAAGTGGAGAGGACTTGAGAAATCACAGATCCCTCTTGATTCTGTGAAGCCACAACGGACATTAGCAGTGTTGAGTGCACTGGTTAGAAGCCTTAGGCTCTAGTCCCAGCTCTACCAGTTGCCAGCTGTGTATACCTGTCTCTTGCCATGTAAGACTCTAGTTACCAACTTTCAGCACCCTCTTTGCAGAATGAAAATTTGGATGGTTTTTCTTGTCCTTTCTATCTCTACAAAGCATTCACTTCATTCATTCATTCATTGCATGAACATTTATTCTATGGATAACCTTAATACATCCAAAGCTAGCAAAGAACTCTAAGGCTAGGGTTAAACACAGAATCTCTAGAAAGTTTTCCCTCATCAAAATTCTCTAGTGGCCTCTTGACTTCATTAGTTCATAGTTAATTACACAAGTCTTCTCCTCTAAATGGGAAAATTTAGCAAATATCTTTCTTTACCCTAGTCATGGTGGCCTCATAGATGAAGTCCTAATATTATAGAAGGAAACAGCTTTATTTCACAATTATTGAAGAGCAAGTAGTTCTTCCTGCATTTGTTTCCTTTCCCTTAATTAAAAAAAAATCTTAAAATTTTGCCATCCAGAGAAACCTTTTAACATTTTTCTGTATGTCTTTCCCAGCATCATTTGTAGTGGTTACATAGTATGCCTTTGTATGGATACATTATGATTTCCTTAATCATTCTCTACTTAGTTAGTTTCTTACTATAAAAATATTGGGAGGGACACCCTTATACATACATCTTTGTTTACTCATTCGAGAAAATCCTAGAAATGGAATTTCTGGGTCAAAGAAAATGCATATTTATAATTTTGATAAAACTGTTTAAATGCCCTCCAGAAAGACTGTAGCAACTTATACTCCCACAAATATTATATGAAAATGTCTGTGTCACTACATCCTTCCCAGTGTGTGTTAGCATTCATTTCAGTCTTTGCCAATCAATCCTTCCTGACATTTTACAGGGTCTCCTTAATGCTGTGTTTGTGTTTCTATACCTGAGAGGTGCTATAATGCTGTTGTAAGTTTATCCAGAGGTGGCAGCTTCTTTCCTCTGTTTCTGAGGGGACAGGAATCTGTCACAAGTCACCTGAACCTCCTAGCTCTCAGAGCAACTCTCAGGAGTGTGCAGGCTGTCTTAGCTTCTCCTTTTCTTTGTCCTGCTGCTAAACTACTTTCCATTTGAACACGATGCTCCCAGCTTCAGGAAGTACTCATCCAGAGTCCCTATTTTATCACAAGCAACTAAAAGGTAATTCTTCACAGGTCTTCTTTCGATTATGTAAATTAAAGCCCCAATTCTGCAATTTACACTTGATTTTTTGGTATAATGTGAGCTTTACTAAAGTAGCTATGAGTGATAGAGGAGGTTCTGTTTGATTTGGATTCCTTTCAATTATGATTTCCTGCTAGCTGCCTGACTTACCGTTAGCCAAACACAGAGGGAGCATGGCACCATAGGTAATTCCGTTTTTCTTTCTTAAAATATTCAGTTTAATAGGAGTTGGCAAGAACCTGTCAGGTGGCTAGGGCTTTTTTGTCCCGCAGCAAATTAAACACGTAACTGATCTATTCTTCTGGCCAATCTTCCTTCCCCAATCCTACCAACATGACACAATAGTCATGACTTTATGAAAAGGAGAGAGGTTACAAGAACCAGTAAGATTTAGAATATGCTGTCTGCCAGCCTAAGATGACTTCATGAATGCGTACAAATTACTATTCCCATTTTCTCTGCAGAGAATAGACTGTTACATATGCTCTCAGCTGCATTGTGAAATCAGGTTTCTATCTTCCAAGCCTCTCCCCCAAACACAAGCCTGTCTCAAAAAAACTGCTGGTCCAGGTAGTGTTCCTGGCCAATGCACTGATAGCAGAAATGAGGGTGTTTTATTCCCTCTGAAGAGGACAAAATGTGAAGGCCTGGCTTTTTAGAAGGGTCACAGAGGGCTATGGATTTTTGCTGGTCGTAAATCAAACTGTTGATAAAAAGCAATGTGCTTTCCCGGAAGGTATGATTTGAAGTAGCCCTGACCCAGGGCATGGTGAATATACAGCACGTTAAATAAGAGGCGATGGTCACCTGGGCGACAGCTGGATGACTCCAATAATTTTTAAAAGTCTGTACATTGAAAACTCCAAGGAGTACTTTCAGTTTGTAATCTTTTGGAAGAAGCACTTCATTTGCTGGGCACAAGGGGCAGCTGTTGGAGTCCATGGCCATCAGAGGGCTCCCCTCCCACTTTACTTTGAATTCGCTCACACTCTCTTTTCCCCAAAAAGGAAGAACCAGTTGGTTTAGGGCAGCGTTACCCAACTTTTTTGAACACATGCCTTATTTAGATAGATGTAAAATTACATACACATACTCCCACAGATATTCTGGCAGCCTCTACACATGCTGAACTTAGAAATCATCACCTTCTATATACCCCCACTAGCCTGGGAGATTTTACCTAGCCTTACTTGTTTTTTCATTATGAAAATGTTAAGAGATTGTTTTTATTTGCTTCAAAGAGTGAAAATGACTTTTCAAACTATATATTTCTCCTAAGAGTGGATAATGGCCAGCCTGGAGAATCAAGAAATACCATATTCCTAATACTCACTAGTCTAGACCCCTTTCCTCACACCATTCGTATGTTTAAGATCCTAGCCAAAGGCTCTATTTGGTCATCTGCACTTTAGCACAAGTCTGCATCACTCTGTTGCTTCTCTGGAGATATGTGCAAATTAAGCGTGATCTCTAATTGGAAGTGAAAGGTTTCTGATTGGAGGGCATACATTCAAAGTGGGAGGTTGGACTCATAACTCCCAAACCTGGCAGAATCAGGAGCCCACACAGACCTACTGAATCAGCCTCTCCAGTGGTATGATTTGGGAATCTTTATTTTTGTAAAGTTCCCCCAGGTGTCTCTGATGAGTGTTCAGCTCTGTATTCAATCAGTTGACCCTGTAGTGGACATTTGCTTTCTCTGGCTGCTCCAATTTTTTTTTAAACATTCTCATCACATATGTATAGTTCTCCACATTGTGAATACCACCCTCCCATTGAAAAATCTAAATAAACCACTCTCCTAGATTCATTTGCTGCTGAGATGTGAGCATGTGACAGGTTCTACATTCAGGGGCACTTATATGAGATTTTGATTCAGAAAGAGCTACCTAAGGAAACAGCTTGGGCACTGGGAGTCCATTTTTGCTAGCACAGGTGACCTCAGAGGCAGCATGTTTCTGGGGTTGTCAGTGGTGCTGCAGCTTGCAGATTATGGAAGAAGCTGTGCTGTTCTAAGGTCTGGGATGGCAGCAGCTCCCACACCAGGCAAATTCAGTGGTATAGTTCTAGATGTTACTCCTGGGGGCCCAGTCTAGAGTCCTAATTCTCAGTCTTGACTATGCAGTGGAATCACAGGAGGAAATAGTTTAAAAAACAAACAAACAAACAAAAACTTATGCCTGCATTCTACTCCAGATACTGATACATGGTACAGGGTACAATATGGCCATTAGCTCCCAGGTGATTAAATGTGCAGCCAACTTGTAACAATGACTTAATAAATGCCTTCCCAAGTAAAATAGCTAAAATGCATCTATGATCTGCAACTAAGATTCCTGAACAGTACAGATGCCTAAGATCCCTTCCAACTCTGAAAATATAGAATTTTATATTGTTCTATCTTTTTAAATTGCTAATGGGGTACCAAGACAATTCAATGGAGAAAAAAATAGTCTCCTCAACAAATGGTGCTAAGATAACTGAATAGCCACATGCAAAATAGTGAATTTGGAACCCTACCTCACACTATATACAAAAATTAACTCAAAGTGAATTAAATGGCTAAACGTAACAGCTATGAGTATAAAACTCTTAGAAGAAAAAATGGATGTAAAACTTCATCACCTTGAATTTGTCAATGATTTCTTTCATATGTTACCAAAAGCAAAAGGAGCAAGAGAAAAATAGATAAATGGGAGATCATCAAAAATTAAAACTTGTATGCCTTAAAAGGTATCATCAAGGAAGTAAAAAAAAAACTGACAGAATGGAAGAAAATTTGTAAATCAGATATCTGGTAAGTAAGTTGTATCTAGATATATAAGGAACTCCTAAAAAAAAGAAAGAAAGAAAGAAAGAAAGAAAGAAAGAAAGAAAGAAAGAAAGAAAGAAAGAAAGAAAGAAAGAAAGAAAGAAAGGAAGAAAGAAAGAAAGAAAAAGAAAATAAACAAAAAGAACTCCTGCAACTTAATAATAATAAAAAAAATTACAATGGGTAAAAGTTCTGAATAGACATTTCTCCAGAGAATCTATAAAAATGCCCAATAGCACATAAAAAGATAGTCAACATAATTAGTCATTAGGGAAATGCAAATAAAAAATCAAATTGAGATACCATTTCACACTCACTGGGATGACTATTTAAAAATAGCAGGTGTTGATATGAATGTGGAGAAATGCCTTATACACCACTGATGGGACTGTGATATAACCATGTTGGAAAACATTTTTTCAGTTCCTCAAAATGTTAAACTTAGAGTCACCCTATGACCCAGCAATTCCACTCCTCAATACATACTAAAGAGAAATGAAAATATCTGTCCATATAAAAATTCATACATGAATATTCATAGCATCATTATTCATAGTAGGCAAAAGTGGAAACAACCCAAATGTCCATCAACTAATCAAAGGATAAATACAATATGAGTTATGCATACAATGGAATATTATTCAACAATTTAAAAGAATGAAGTGCTAATACATGCTATAGCATGGATGAACCTTAAAGACATTACACTAACTATGGAAGCCAGTCCAAAAAAAATTATATGATTTCACATTTATGTGAAATATCCAGAATAGGCAAATCTGTAAAGAGAAAAAGTTGATCAGTGGTTTCCTAGGACTGGGAGGGTTGAGGAAAAAAGAGATGTGGATGTTAAAGGATATGGGGTTTCTTTGGGGGATAACAAAAGTGCTCTAAAATATATTGTAGTCATAGCTGCACAAGTTTGTGAATATACTAAAAACCATTGAACTGTACACCTTAAAGATATACTATGGGAATTATACCTCAATAAGGCTGTTAGAAAAAAATTTTGGAGGAATTTCAAAACTTGACCACTGACAGAGGAAATATTTGGGAGGAAGAGTGATGGAAAAGCTTTTTAGGACTCAGAAGATCACCCCACACAGCCAGCTACCTTCTCTGTCTGTTGATAAAGTACAGTGCAGAAAGGCATGATCCCCAAAACAACAGGGGACCCCAAAATATATGATAGTAAAAAGATCTTTAATAGTAATTAAAATACTTTTTGAGAGGAGGTCACAAAAATAATAGTGCATAACTAATCAACCTCTTTCTTGTAGTCAGAAAGAGGAAGGAAAAGAGAGAGGAAGGTAGGAACGTAAAGGGAGAGGAGCAATTGTGCTGGATATCCTCAGGTGGGTGCAAGACATGGCTGGGTGCTGAAGCCAGGCAGAAAACTTAATCTGAGCCAGCACAGAGACAGATGAGGCTGGGAAGGTAGGACCAAGGCAGAGAGCAAGTGCAAAGTCCCTTTTAAAAAATGAGAATGTAAGAAATGTTTGAGAGCTTTGCATCGTCAAACTGTTGATAGAGGTTACCTCTGGGGAGAGGTTCAGAGTGGAAAGAGAAAGGGCACTTTCACTTTTTATCCTATTTTTCTTCTTTGTAATTAAAATTTTTTGTGACAAACTTGTTTTACTTTGTGATTAACAACCTAAGAATGAACTAGTTTGCTTTATCAAGTATGAGCATGACTATTTAAATGAGAAAAAAAAATCAGGAAAAGAACCATGAAGCAGAAGGAAAGAGAAACAGGAAAGGAAAGAGAAACAGGAGAGGAAAGGAACAGACAGGACAAAACTCACCACCAAAATGGCATTTGGAAAGGGAAGTTAATACATTATTACTTCAAAAATTTAAAAACTAGTTGCAGAAGAGTTTCTGTAGCACAGGATAACTAATAAAGACTGTGTCCTTGATTTTGTACTTGCCAATTTCAGTGATTTTCTCAAGGTCGCATAATTAAAAGTAGACTAGAATTTTAGTAAAAAAAAAAAAAAAAAGTTAGGATAGGTTGGAGTATTGGATGCCAGACTAGTACTTTAGTTTATTTTACAGAATCTGAGAATTTCTTAAAGAATTTTGAGCAAGTGGGTTTGTATTTGGTAGTGACATATAACAATGGTTCCCAAACCTGGCTGTGCATCAAAATCGTAGTTAGCTTTAAAAAATATAGTGATTCTTGGAATCTACCACCTTTCTCATTCAGTAGATTTGGGCTAGGTTCCAGGAATCTTTATTTATAAACCTTATGTGTTTCTGATGCTCTATCATATTTAGGAATTGGGGGAATATAGGACAGATTAGAGTGCAGGAAATAATGCCAGCAGGGAGACAGACAGGAGCTCTGTCTATAGGGTGTTGCGACACTGAAGTGGAATGGTGGCAGGAAAAAAAGAATCAATATGACTATCATTATGAAGGTTTGGTGAGTGCCTGACTCTACAACCCATGAGGCAAATATCACACTATTTTTTAATAATTATTTTTATTGAGTTATAGTCAGTTTACAATGTTGTGTCAATTTCTAGTGTACAACACAATTTTTCAGTCATACATGAATATGCGTATATACATTTTTATATTCTTTTTCACTGTGAGCTACTACAAGGTCTTGAATATATTTCCCTGTGCTATATAGTATAAACTTGTTTATCTATTCTATAAGTACCTGTCAGTATCTACAGATCTCGAACTCCCAGCCTGTCCCTTCCTACCCACCTCACCCCTGGCAACCACAAGTTTGTATTCTATGTCTGTGAGTCTGTTTCTGTTTTATATTTAATTTCATTTGTCTTCTTCTTCTTCTTTTTTTTAGATTCCACATATGAGTGATATCATATGGTATTTTTCTTTCTCTTTCTGGCTTACTTCATTTAGAATGACATTCTCCAGGGATATCGATGTTGCTGCAAATGGCATTATGTTGTCATTTTCTATAGTTGAATAGTATTCCATTGTATAAATATACCACCACTTCTTTATCCAGTCATCTGTCGATGGACATTTAGGTTGTTTCCATGTCTTGGCTACTGTAAATAGTGCTGCTATGAACATTGGGGTGCAGGTGTCTTTTTAAATAATGGTTCCTTCTGGATATAAGCCCAGGAGTGGGATTGCTGGGTCATATTTTAAGTCCTTTGAGGAATCTCCATACTGTTTTCCACAGTGGCTGCACCAAACTGCATTCCCACCAGCAGCGTAGGAGGGTTCCCTTTTCTCAACAGCCTCTCCAGCATTTATCATTTGTGGGCTTTTGAATGGTGGCCATTGTGACTGGTGTGAGGTGATAATACTTCATTGTAGTTTTGATTCGCATTTCTCAAATATCAGCCTACTTTATTAACAACTCAATATCCCCAAACTTTGCATAGTGTACCTCATATAGTAAGGGCTCAATAATATTTACTGAATGAATGAATGAAAAAGAGAGAGTCAAAACTAACTCTAGGAGTCTGAGTAGGGTGAATTAACACTGGTGGTACAGACATTTAGGGACTCTGGTTTCAGGAAAAATAATGAGACCAATTTTCCATGGTTGAGTCAGAAAGAATGGTAAGATGTTCAATGCTTTAGGGATTACGGGGGAACTTGTGCCTATATCTCTCTAGGGCATTGTGGCTTGGACAGTACTGGGAAGAAGTAGTCTGGATAATGTTTTCACTGTCTAAAGCCTGTATATAACTGTCTGCAAAATTAGACTCTTTGAGACATTCAATTGGGTCATCAGGTCTTGCTGTGTTCTCTGACTGCAGGTGGGAGGTTCACAACTAGGTGGTTTTCTACGTCTCCCGCTTTGTAGATTTTAATTGGGTCAGCTCCCCCCTACACCTTCAGTCAGCATCTATGAAGGAGTTTGTACTCCAGCCATACTCACCCATTCACCAACTACACCCTAGCTCCTCTCACCTCAGTTCCCCTTTTACATCTGCCACAACCCTCTTCTTCACAGCCTGCAGCCCCAACAACCACAGTCTGTTCCTATAGTTCCTTGGCCCTTCACCTTTGGATTCTGCCTCCCTTTCACAGAGAGACAGGGTTTCTGCTGGCTAGACCGTGAGCATTCTCTCAGAAATGCTTCTGTACTTTGTTCTGCCTTTCTCTGTTCCTGGCCATCCTGGACATCAGCTTCCAGGGTGGGACCCTACTACTTCATTCTCCTTAAAAGGAGGATCAAACGAGCATGTAGCAGAGAGCTCTGAAAAAGAAATGGGACATTTCCATCCTCCTTGTGGGAGGAACAAAGGCCTGAACTAGACCTGTGGTCCATTTCCATTTAGGTTGAGCACATCTGGGTGTACTTATAGATCAAATAGAATGGCGTATTCTTATGGAATCTTGGGAATTGGTAAAAACTTTTTTAATAAATTAAATATAAAGAACTACCTTGGCACCCAGGTACCATGTTGCACTTTATTCTGAGGATTGCATGCCTATTTCAAACTATTTTTTCCTCACTTGTTTCTGATTTCTCAGTCTTTTACTTTTTAAAAGCAACTTTAAAAAACACTTTTGAATAATCAGGATGTTGCCAATGTTTCGCTCTTATAAACATTACCATAGTAAACATCTTTATACATACATCTTTGTATATTTGCCCAATGATTTCCTGAGGATAAATTCCTGTAAGTGAAATTGCCAAACCAAAAGAAATTGATGTTTTGAAGGAATTTAATAAAATTTGCTGAATTATCCTCCAGAAATGTAACAATATACATACTATCAACCGATTATGACAGTACCATTTCTCCATATGCAACAAACTTTTTCAAATCATTGCTAATCTGAAAGGTTAAAAATGTCCCCTTTGTGAATTAATTTCATTTTCAGCTACCAAAGATTTTTTTGCTATGTATGTTTATTTGCCATTTCAATTTCTTCCTTTCGTGAGTTTTCTTTTCATACTCTCTGTCTATTTTCCTTTTACAATATTTACCTTTATCTTATTTTCTAGTAAAAGCTCTTCATCTATTAAGACTATTAAACCTTTATCCACCTTTGCAAGTATTTTTCCAGTTTGTCCTTTGTCTTTTTTAATTTTTTAATTTTTCCCCTGGTCTTTGATTAGTAACATTCTCTTTTGTTCCATCCAGATGATCAAATCAGGCTTGGAAAAAACACAACCCAGAGAATCAAGGGTCTCATGATAGGTCTTCTTTTCATGCTGATACATTTCCCTCTGTCATCGCTCCAAGATCTCCACTCTTGCTCTAAAAAATATAGGATCACATTATCAAATGCCATGGTCACAAGAGCAGGCTAGGCTGTAGCTCTTCATGGGCCTGCCCAACCCCAACCAGCAATGCCTATTCTCCTGGCAGCTCCTGGGCACCTTCCCTACCATGCAACCTCCTACTCTGTCAGACCCCTGTCCTTTGTCTTTATCATAGTTTGTAGCATTCACTTCACTTTGTCTTTCTTGATCATGTAACATTTTATTATTTTTGTTTAAACAAATCTGTCTGATACTTGCCTTTAGAAGGCAAAAATCCTGAAAGAAGCCAGAGGAAAAAAAACCACCTTAATTATAGAGGAACATAAATAAGAATTATATCAGACTTCTCCTTGGAAATGATGTAATCAAAAGGAGAATAGAATTAAATATTTAAAGTGCTGAATGAAAAAAACCACCGAACTAGAATGCTGTATTCAGTGAAATTATCCTTCAAAAGTGAAAGAGAAATAAAGACTTTTTCAGACAAACAAAAGTGAGGGTATTTGTCACCAGTAGTCCTTCCCTTGCAAGAAATGTTAAAAGAATCTCTTCAGAGAGAAGAATATATAGGCCATAAATATAAAACTATAGAACATATAGATCAAAACTCAGATCTATATTTTACTAAAGAAGATTATTAGAGAATAAACTACTAAGGTAAAATAAAATCTTATATTTGTGTTATTCTTAATTGATCTAATAGATAACTGCTTGTTAAAAAATAACAATAGCGATAATGTATTGGCTGATTATAGCTTATGAATCAGTGAGATTAGTAGCAATATTAGAAGGGACTAGAGGGAAAAATTGAAAATATTCTGTTATAAGGTACTTGTCCTACCTATGAAGCAGTAAAATAAACAGACTTAAAATAGACTTTCCAAGTTAGTTGTAAATGTATACTGCAAACCCTAGGGCAAAACATTTTTAAAAATTTTAAAGAGGTGTAATTACTGTGTTAAGAGAAAATTGAATAATATAAAATGCTCAATTAAAAACAGAAGGCAAGATGTGAGGAAGCAGGGACGTGTGGGGTCACTTCCTGTGTGCAGAGTTGCTTCCTGCACTCCCACCCTTGCTCTCTGTTCGGCTGCCTGATGGCTGCCCTCATGGGTCTCATACACACTCCTGGGAAAGGCCTGTCCCAGTTGCCTCTGCCCTACCACCACAGCATCCCCACCTGGCTGAAGCTGACTTCTGATGACATGAAGGGGCAGGTATACAGACTGGCCAAGAAGAGCCTGGCTCATTGTGGTCCCTAGAGACTCACATGGCGTTGCATGAGTTTGTTTTGTAACAGGCAATAAAATCTTGAGAATTCTTAAGTCCAAAGGACTTCCTCTTGATCCTCCTAAAGATCTTTATCATTTAATTAAGAAAGCTGTTGCAGTTTAAAAGCATCTTCAGTGGAACAGAAAGGATAAAGATGCTAAGTTCCATCTGATCCTGATTGAGAGTTGCATTCACTGGTTGTCTCAATACTATAAGACCAAATCCGTCCTCCCTTCTCCGTCCCAGCTAGGCCTACTAGTCATCCACAGCATCTGCCCTCGTTGCACAAATTTGTCTATGTACTCAAGCAATAAAATTATTGTTTAACTAGGAAAAGAAAACAGAAGGCAGAAAAAGAGGCCAAGATAAGAAAAAAGGAATGAATACAATGACTAGAAGACAGTTGCAAATATGGAGGATATTAATCCAATTATTCCAGTAATCATTTTAAATGTGAATGGTCTAAACATACCAATTAAAAGACAGAGACTGAGAGGGTGGATTAAAACTCACATGTTGTCTATCTATAAGAAGCCCACTTTAAAGACACAAACAGATTAAAAGTAAAAGGATAGAGAAAGATATACCATAGTAACATTAATCTAAAGTAGTTGTATTAAAAGCTGTCTTCAGAACAAGGAAAATTATCATGGTAGTACCAATTAATTATTATTCTACTACCATGATAATATCTTTCTCTATCCTTTTACTTTTAATCTGTATGTGTCTTTAAATAATATTAATTATAATATTATTGACATAATATCAATAATATCAAGGAAAATTATTCATGGTAAAGGGGTCAATTCTCCAAGAAAACACAACAATTCTGACTGTGTTTGTTCCTAACAACAGAGCATCTTAATATATGTGAGGCAAAAACTGATAGAATGCAAGAAGTAGATGAAGCCACTATTATAGTTGGAGATATGAATACCCCTCTATTAGTAACTGACAGATCCAATAGGCAGAAAATCAGTAAGAACATAGTTGAACTGAACCACATCATAAATCAACTAGACTTAACTGACATTTATAGAACACTTTATCCAACAACAGCAGAATACACATTCTTCTCAAGCTTACATGGGACATTTACCAAGATAGACCACATTCAGGGCCATAAAACACACATTAACAAATTTAAAAGAATAGAAATCATACAAAGTATTCCCTCAAACCACAATGGAATTAAGCTAGAAATCAATAATAGAAAGTTAGGTGAAAATACCAAAATATTTGGAAATTAAACATCTCTAAGTAATACATTGGTTAAAGAATAGATCTCAAAAATGTTTTAAACATTTTATACAAAATGAAAATACAACTTATTAAAATCTTTGGGATGCAGTGAAAGCAATGCTAAGAGGGAAATTTATAGTATTAAATTCACATATTAGAAACTGAGAAATTTTAAAAATAATAATCTAAGCCTTCAATTTAGAACACAGAGAAAGAAAAACAATATAAACCTAAAGCAAGCAGACAAATACATGTATATATATTTAGTACAGGTGTATATATTATATGTATCTATATATATTATATAGATAGATATGGATATAGATTTTAGAGAAGAAATCAATGAAATTGAAGACAAGAAAACAATGGAGAAATCAGTGAAACCAAAAGCTGGTTCATTTATAAGATCAATATTTGCCCTTGGAATTTTTCTTCTTTAAACTGTTCTGTCTCTTTACCAAATGATAATTTACATACCATAAACTTACCCATTGTAAGTGTACAGTTACATCAGCATTGTCCAATAGAATTTTGTGCATAGTAGAAATGTTCTATAATATACAAAGTCCAATCAGGAGCACCAGTCACACATGGCTGTTGAGTACCCAAAATGTGGCTAGTGTAACCTAGAAAATATGTTTTTTTATTTTGTGTATTTTTTATCAGAAGTCATAAAATTTTGGATAATTTTGTTGACTACTTTTTTCCTTTTGATTCTTAACTGACATCAGGGAGAAAAGAAAATGAGAACTTTGCTTAAGAATGGAATTCAGATGGAAAGAGAGGAAATTTGGAGTACAGAGCATATCCTGGGAAAGGTAATAGAAGGGACATCAGGAGCACAATGGACACAACCAAACCCACCTTTCCAGGGTCAGATCAAGAAAGGGGAAGGTCCTTTGGGCCAAATCGCTCCTAGCCAGGGTGCTTTTGGTAAATGTTCAGGCTTTAAGGGACAGAATGTCCAATATTTCATATTTTTTTCCCTCTTTCTATTCCCTTCTGAGATGGTGAACTGGCTTGCAGAGGAGGAGTATCACTTACATGACTGTATGGCAGTGGAGTCATTACTGGGATCCATACAATGTCCTCTGGCTCCCCAGTGGTCTTGGTTATAAAATGACTGAATCAGACACTTTCCTGAACTGGAGATGACTGAGGGAGAGCTAGTTCTGTCTGACTATTGTGGTGGATATGCTGGAATCCATAACTGGAGCCCCAGCACTGCAACTATGTCTTCTCGGTCCTAATGTTCCCCACTTACTGGATCTCTCTTTATTCTATCCCCCATTCTTCTCAGTCCACTGAAGCTCCCAGCCCCTAGCCCTCTCCTCCTCCTCCCAACATGCTGGCACTGATATTCTCTAGGCTTCTTCACCTAGGCAGCAAGCTTTGGGTAGAAGTATGCTTTGCACTATGGAAGAAATGGTATGATCTGAGTCCTTCAGGTTAGTCACTGATGTGTAAAGTGATTTAGAAAGTCTTTTTTTCTTCTCATGACACCAGGCTTTCACCACATTTTTTTTTTTTTGCTGGGGGAAAAGTAGCTGAGTAATGACTTTTTTTAATTCTTTAAGTGGGTATCTATTCTTCTCTTGAAGCTCTAAAACCTACTGCTACAATGGGTGGAAAGTCCCATGGCAGCAAGATTTAGAGAACATAGAAATACATATGTCACTATCTTAAAAATGTATCTATATCTCCTGTGCTATGCTCTCTCTTCCCCCAAATGCTCCATAAAAGAAAGGCCTTGTGTACCTTTTTGCTTCTGCCCCCTAGCTCCTAGAATAGTGTGTGGCACATAAGAAGGGTTTATGTGTTTCCTGGGTGAATGGGTGAATGGATGGGGTACAACTGCATCCTGCACTAGTTCAGAGTGACTAAATTTAGGAAGATAATTATGCTGCTAATAAAAAAACCTAAGCAGAAATGAGTTTCAAACCACTTAATTGTTATGTTTGTTCATGCCACTGTTTCCTCTCAGTCCACAATTAACTGCTTCATCTAGTTATTGGTCAATGTTATATAAGGCTAGTGGTAATACAAATAATTCTTCAGTCTCTGCCCTCACCAAAGGGAACTGCTGCACAGGTAACTCAAAGTATCAGATAAATGTCTACCTGATATGCTTACATTTTAGGTTGAGGAATTTCTGTCCCTAAGGCTAATCTTAACCAATCAGATTGGTTTTGCAGATTACATGTTTTCGTGAATACAGCTGCTGCCTGAAGAAAAATTTCCCTCTTCTGAGTTGCTATGAGTATTTCAGAATTTTTTGATTCTGAAAGTAACATGAACTTATCGCAGAAAATTTGGAAATTGGCAAGAGCTTTGGCTGGTTTTTCTGCGTGGGTTGTGGATGTATGCATATTTGAAGAAGCAAATTTTTCTGTATAAGGAAAGGAGAGAAGTTTGGAGACCTAGGGTGGGGAAAATCTGGAATCAAGGAAGCCAGAAACCAGCCTGTCTAGGTACAAGCCTGTCTAGGTGCTCCCGAGGGAAGGGCAACAAAAAGAAAACCTTCTTTGGCTTGTAGCTGGAGAGAAGGGAGAGATAAGGCATATATTAGTCAGGGTGCTCCAGAAAATAAGAACCAATATATATTTAGAGAGAGACTTATTTATTAGGAGGAATTGCCTCACACAGTTTTGGAGGCTGAGAAGTCCTCTTCACCATCTGCTAACTGGAGACCCAGGAAAGCTAGTGATGTAGTTCTAGTCCAAGTAAAAAGGCCTGAGAACCAGGAGCACTGATGGCATATGTAGTACAAATTCGAAGGCCTGAGAACCAGGAAGCCAATGGAGTAAGTTCCAGTCCCAGGGCAGGAGAGTAACGATGTCCAGCTCAAGTTGTCAGGCAGAGACAGCAAATTCTCCCTTACTTCACCTTTCTGTTCTACTCGGACCCTCAACAAAGTATGTAATTGGGGAGGGCAATCTGCTTTATAGAGTCTAGGGATTTGAATGCTAATCTTTTCTGGAAACTCCCTCACAGACATGCCTAGAAATAATGTTAACAGAATATCTGGGCATCCCATGGCTCAGTCAGGTTGACACATAAAATTAGCCATCACAAGTCACACCTAAGGGGAATATATAAAGTGCTGCACAATATAAAACTCTCCTCTGTCTTTCTTATACAACCTTTAGTTAGAATCAACACTTGGTACTAATAGAATCCTCCTGGGGAACAAAACAGATATTGAGTCCTATTTAGTGATAGGTTCAAGGCTAAGACAGACCCATGTTAGCCATAGGGACTAACATAGAAAAACCTGAAAAGAAGAAAACGTGAATGCTCTGAAATTCCACTTCATAGCAGTGACCTTTGTTGACCTTGTTGTATGTTTCTTTCCTTCTTTTACATATGTATTTATGTATATTTGCATGTGAGTACGTATGTAATAAAATTAGGGCTGCATTGTATAAATAGTTCTCTATTCTTCATTTTTTTTACCTTTCATTAAATCATGGCTATTAAATATTCTTCAAAAGCACGATATTTAGTGGCTGCATAATAGTTCATCAATACAGATATATCAAAGTTATTTAATTATCTATTACAGGTATTTATCAGTTTCTAACTTTTTATTACTACAAGAACTCTAGCATGAATATCTTTTAATGTAAATCTATACGAGCATCTATAATTCTTTCCTTAGGATAGAGTTTAGGCAGTCAAAGGGCATGAAATTTTTATTACTTAAAAATTTTTCTTTATAGTGTAGTTGATTTATAATGTTAGTTTCAAGTGTACATCAAAGTGTTTCTGTTATACATATACATACATATATATTTTTTCTTTTCAGATTATTTTCTGTTGTATGTTATTACAAGAAATTGAATGTAGTTCCCTGTGCAATACAGTAGGTCCTTGTTGGGGCATGAAATTTTTTGACTCTTGATCCATACTATTTTGCCAAAACACCTTTCAGAGTGGTTTTTATACTCTTACTAGCATGGTAACAAAAAGATTATTTTCACCTGTTTTTGTATTTTGTATGAATGGAATCACAAGGTGTGAACTCTTTTGTGTCTGGCTTCTTTCCCACAATACATGTTGGTGAGATTCACTCCTGTTGTTGCTTATAGTTATAGATTGTTTCTTCTCCTTGCTGTTATTAGAGTTCCATTGTGTGACTATACCATAGTTTATCCATTGATGAGCATTTTGGGCATTTTCTCATGTGTTATTATTGTGAATAGTGCTGCTATGACATGTCTTTTGGAAAATGCATGTCCACTTTTCTGTAGATAGTTACCTAGGAGTAGAATTGCTGAGTATACATATATTTAGCTTTAATGGATATTGTTAAATTTTTTTCCAAAGTGGTCATAATTAATTTATATCCCATCAGGTATGAGAGTTACAGTTGCTTCATATCCTTGCCAATATTTAGCATTGTTAGTCTTTTTAATTGTAGCCATTCTGGTGGATCTATAGCAGTATCTCATTGTGGTTTTTATTTGAATTTTCTTAGTGACTAATAGTGAGGGCCTTTTATATGTTTATTAACCATGTAGATATGTTCTTTTGAGAAGTGTCTGTTCAAATTTTTGCTCTGTTTTCCACTAGGTTGTATAATATATATGCATGCAAATATCCTTTCCCACTCTGTGGGTTCTCTTTTTACTCTCTCAATGGTATCTTTCGATGGGCAGTTTTTAATTTTAATATGGTCAACTTATCAATACTTTTCTTCAATGGTCAATGCTTTTTGTGACAGCTTAAATAATTTGTGCCCATTTCAAGATCATGAAGATGTTCTATGTTTTCCTCTGAAAGTTTTATTTTTTTCTCTTTCATATTTAGATCTGTAATCCATTTGGAATTGATTTTTGTGTATGGTGTGAAGTAAGGTTCAGAAACATTTTATTCCATATATATAGTCAATTCACCCAGCACCATTTCATGGAAAGACCGTCTTTTACCCTCTGCCTTACATTATGTATCGTCTTTGTCATAAATCATGTGACCATGCATATGTGGTTCTATTTCTCCATTCTGTTCCATCAGTTGATTGGTTTGTGTATTCTTGAGACAATATCACAATGTCTTAATTATGAGAGTATCTGATAGTTTAACGTCTTCAGCTTGTTTTCAAGATTGCCTTGTTTGCCTACTTTCATAATGTGATATTAGGGAATTTTCTTTATTGCTATGCAAGAATTCCTTACTAGTGAAGCATTTTAATACTTCCCTGTTATATATATTATTAAGATCTTCCCATTTGTCATTTGACTTTTGATATTATTCATAGCATCTCTTGTCATAAAGGAATATTAAATTCTTACAAACTGAAGTCTATTGTTGTTCTGTCATTCCCCCGACACTATTTTTATGCTTACAAAGTTTTTCCCCAATCCCCATGAAGTTCAAATGTAATGTTTATAATTTAAAAGATGGAGCATGTGTGACTACATGAAAATAAGTATCTTCTATAAAATAATCCGTAGTTCCCTTTACTTTCTAGAGTAGGAAGATGAGGCTCAGAGAGGACAAGGGAGGATCTTAAAATTCGGAAAATGAGAATTCTGAGAAAGCATAGCCTACTCCCCTGAATCCCATCCTCATGGGTCAGTTACTCTGTTAAAAAAAAAAAAAAAAAAGGTCCCTCCTACTCATCTGATCTCTCTGCGTTATTGACCCATTCAACAGAGAAGATTGCTGTATTAGTGTAAAGAGGACTTAGAGGGTCTGAGCTCCAAGGGCTGGAGCTGAAGCTGTTGGCCAGCCAGGATCACCCTGCTCCAGAAGTGATCAGCACTTGTAACCAAAAGCCTGCTGGGCAGGGCCATAGCCCTGTTTTTACAAGGACTGTGGCTCAGCCCTGTGGCTCGCAAGAGGCAGTCTGGGAGCTACTGGCCAAATCAATGAAGTTTGTAAATATGCCTGACTAACGTACCAATGGCAGCTTAGCTCACAGATTTCCCTGTGTTTATTATCTCTTCTGGAAGCATAAGGTAAAGAAGGTAGTTTGGTTATTTGTTTTCTTTTTGACAAAACCAAACCCTTGTAGCGATTATTAGGAGGCAGAGTAGAAGTCCAGCTAATGAGGCAGAAATATGGTTTTCATTCTAGCTTTATTTTGATCCTGTGCTCATTTTTATCCTCTGTAGGAGAAAAAGGGGGAAACCATTAAACCCCTTGTTGGCGCTGTGTGTGTTGTACTTAGTCCGTGGCCAAAGAGAGTTTTATGAGAAAGTTTGCTGTGTGCCAGTGAAGCATTTTCTCTTTCATTGTTTTAAAAACAAAAACAAAAACAAATACATTAACTAAAACAAAATCTCTCATCTCCTCCCGAAAGAAAGAAAGAAAGAAAGAAAGAAGAGAAAGAAAGAAAGAAAGAAAGAAAGAAAGAAAAGAAAGAAAGAAAGAAAGAAAGAAAGAAAGAAGAGAAAGAAGGAAAGAAAGAAAGAAAGAAAGAAAGAAAGAAAGAAAGAAAGAAAGAAAGAAAAGAAAGAAAGAAAGAAAGAAAGAAAGAAAGAAAAGAAAAGCCAAGCCCACAGAGTCATAGAGCTGCTTGCTTTACTATAAAAGTTTTCATAATTTAGTCCTTCCCAAAAATTAATGCATATGGCTGACTGCAGTTATGAAACATTGAAAACCTTGGCTTTTCAGCCACTTAGTGTCCATATCAGATATCCTTGGAGGAAAGCCAAAAGGGATGAAATCTTCTGAAAGACTAAAAGATGATTATCTCCTTTGGCTCTACTGTTTGACTCTAAATCTCTAGCTTTTGAAAAAGCTTGAGCAAACCAGTTTAGATGGTGACATATTTTTTTCCTTCTTAAAATTATGTTAAATTATGTTCATATATTCACCTACAATCTCATACTGGAGATTAACTGCCATAAGCTGCAGCCTTTCTAGACTTTTAACAGAGCAGAGGGAGCTCTGCTGCCCTTAGGTGAGTCCCCTGTCTAGCATCTAAAACCTCAAAGTTCATACCAGAGTTTCACCTATTAAGAAGGTTTTCCTGGGACAAAAGGCAATTACTCGTAAAGACTGATACTAATTGTTACCTCAGCATGAATGCCTTCTCTCCAGGGCTAGCTTTGACAGGAAGAAGTTACATGCTCTGCTGGGAGCCAGTCTCCACTGAGGGAGACTGAGGAGGGAGACAGAGGAACAGGGAGAAGGTACAGAACTTGTGAAGCAACCAGAAAATAGGCACTGCAGTCTAGTGCACACTCCTTCAAAAACACACCTTGGTTTTATGCTTCCTTTCTTTTTTCCAGCAAGATAAGTGAATTTTTTCTTAGTAAGGATAGAGTTGGAGTAAGGATTAAAAAATATTTTGAAAAGGGGAATGGCCAGGGAAATAGGAGACAAGGAGGCATCTCCTGGCAGAAAACACACACTCTGGGTCTGTCAAGACTGAGGAGTCATCTTAAGCTGGCTCTGCAGAGGGAGCCAAAGGCTTTCAGAGACTGGGTTAAGACCTCACCCTGACCCAGTTGCTCGGTTGCTCACCTCTTCCTGGGCTTTGTGCAGCAAGTCAAGTGTTTGGACCTAGTCTGTCTTGTGATCTAGGCAAAGACAGAACCCATCCCACTTCTACCAATGTGAGAGAAGTTTTCATTCATCTCTGACTCACTCTCAACTTCCATGAAACAATTGATCTTCCGTAAGAAACAACTGATTTCTAATTAGATCTTTCAGGGAAAACTATAAGAATATCTACAAAGTAGGATAAAAGTGTTCAGTTAATTATATCCTAAATAAGAGAAATATGCACTTGGTCTTCTGAAACCAAATAAATATTAATTAACTCAGAAACTTTACAAGATTCTCTTTTTAGAACGCTGAAGTAATGATTTTTTAAAAGCTGAATTATGGACACAGAGTCATACAGCTTTACATGTAGGTTCAGAAACTCTTTGAGCCTATATAAAATACCTAGAAGAACACAATGCTTTGTGCATAGTAGGTATTCACTCAGCATTAATCGATTAATCACATCTGTTACTCCATTCCCTTTCACTCTGCTGTGTGTTTTGAAGTTACACAAGATTATTACCAAGAATTCAGTTACACTCTCAGCTTTCCCAGAGACACAAATTCCCACAAGAGTCAAATCAAACTGGAGAGGAATAGAGAGGAGTACATGAACCTCTGGTGTTTTTGGTTTTTGATCTTTATTATTTTGTGACCACTGCCTGATTTCCTTGGTGACAAAGCCTGATTTATTCAAGGGCTTGGAACTATGTCCCCTTTTTAAAGAAATGGGGATGAAATAAATTCACTCTTTTTAAAAAGACTAAAATTCCTAAAGCACTTACTTGTTCTAAAGAAGCAAAATTAAAGCTAAGGCTCAAATAACTTTTTGAAGAATCAAGATTCTTTGAAGAGTAAATCCAATTCTGAGCCCCACTAAGTTAGCAAAGAAAACCTCTTCTCCCTCTGCGTTCTCTGGATACACCCCTCTGTCCCCTGCCTTGATCCAGTATTGCAAGGAAAAGGCTGACATTGGGATAGGAGACTAGAGAGAATGGAGAAAATAGAAAGTGGACAGACTAGTGCATAACTTTGTATACCTGAACATCATGGGGTAGTATGTGGCTTTTTATTTCTGGGAATTTGATCTCAGAACTCATTGGAGACCCCTATCCTCAACACCCTCATCTTGGGATTGGGAGGGAAGTTTCTTCACTTCCAAGTAGATCCCTAGCAACTTGTCCTGAGAAGTTTGGTAAAGCACAACTCCTTTCTTGACTGTAAAGAACTGATCGTAAATGTTAATATCGTGATACAAAGTAGAGTTGTTTAGACCACATTTCAAGAAAGCTGAAGTAGGATTCCATCTCAATTTAGGCTATGGGTCACCAAACTTGTTCTGGAGAGGACCAGTCCATCTCCACTAATGAACTCTACTTTTGTAGCATGAAAACAGCCATAGACATTACATAAATAAATAGGCATGGCCATGTCCCAGTAAAACTTTATTTACAAAGATTATAAAGATGCAAGATGTGGTTTGGCCTATAGGTCATAGTATGCTGACCCTTGATATAGGCTATAGTAATAATGATAAATGGAATAATAATAAATAAAATAAGAATGAGTGCCTACCTCATTTTCTTATCACAAAGACTCCCATGAGGTAAATAATCTCATCTAAGGATGATATTGAAAATAATTAACAACTGATATGGCCAACCAATCAGAACACACAAAACACTGGTGTATTTTGGTTGAAAATTCACCTGTTCTGATCACCCTCATGTTGCAGATTTGGGAACCGGGGCTTAGAATAGGGTAGTGAATTGTCCTAGATTATACAAACAGTACATATAGTAAAGCTAGGATTTTCGTACATATGATCTGACTCCAGAGCCCATATTCAATATATGCCTCTATAGACCAGAGGGACTTTGTGAAACTGAAAGTTGCAGGCTAGTTCCAATTGCTGAGTCACAAGCGTGTCTGGGCAAAGGCAATCCTTTCATACCACTTCCAAAAATATTCAAAACACAGGTGAGCATAGTTGTTTTGAAATATTTCAGGATGTTAATTGTTACATTAAAAATAATTTAAATCAAAAGAAAATGGAAATTCCTTTGGCTTCCCTCAAACTTGAAACTTTCCCTTTTTCTATTCCTATGGCTTATTCCCACACTTCCTCCTTTGCTCAGGTCTCTACTCAAATGTTCTTTATTGTGAGGCCTTCCTGACTGCCAGTAACTCATAAAATAACAGCACCTGCCCTGCATTTCTTATCTCTCTTGTCTTGCTTTATTTTTCTCCACAGCATTTAACACCATCTTACATACTACAGGTTGAATGTTTTTATTTTTTATCTCCTCCAGTTAGAATATGAGCTCCACAAAGTTAGGGGCTTTGTCTTGTTGGCTACTATATCCTTAGAATATTATCCTAGAATAGCACTTGTTGAATGACTAAAGGAATACTGTTTGCTGTAGAAAGGCTAAAAGCATGGTACAACAATAAAAGCATTGGATTTAGAACCAGAGATGGGTTGGAGTCCCAGCATTGCCACTTACTTGTTGTATGATCTTGAACAAGTTAACCACTTGTAACCTTACAGGCTACAGGAAGAGCAAAGGCCTTGAGATGGGAGCATGCTAGTCAAGGCATGGTGGCCAGGGTGACTGCAGCACAGAGAGATGACAGAACATGGTAAGAGATGAGATAGATGAAGGTTGAGGGGCAGACTGTATAGGCTTTGTGAGATATTTTAAGGACTTTGGGTTTTGTTCTAAATGAGCAGAGAAGTCAATCAGAGCATAGGACACAGAGGAATAACATTATCTGTTTTAAGTTTTACAAAGACTGCTTAAGGGCAAGGATAGAGGCAGATAGACCAATTAGGAGGCCACCACAGTAATCCAGGTGGGAGATAATGGTAACTTGGGCCAGATTAGTAGTAGTGGAGGTGATGAAAAATCATCAGAAACTGAATATGTTTTGAAGACACAGACAGCAGGATTTGCTAGTGGTTAGGGTAGGGAATGTGAGAGGAAGAGAAGCATCAACAATGACTCCAAGGATTGTGGGAGGAGCAAGTATAGGGCAGGGGAATCATAAATTTGCTTTTGGTCCAGTTAAGTTTGAGAAACCTATTTGACATCCAAGGAGAGATGTCAAGCTGTTAGTGGAATAGACAATTCTAACATTCATGGGAAAGGTATAGGCTAGAAATATAAATTTGAGCATTTTTACAAGGTAAGTCAGAAATTTCTGTCCTGGCTGCTAATAAGAATCACTTAAGGAGTTTTTTTTTAAATTGTTTTAATTGTGGTGAAGTGTACATAACATAAAATTCATCATCTTAACCATATTAAAAAAAAACAACCTAGACCCCAACCCAGACCAATAGAATGAGAATTTCTTGGGGTAGGGACTGGGTACCAAGTTTTTAACAGTTATACCAAGTGTTTAGACTTGGGAAAATGAGGTAAAACCATAAAGGAAATAGAAAAGGAACAGTCTCTGAAATAGGAGGAAGCCAGACAAGTGACACATCCTCAAAGTCAATTACAAAAAGTATTTCAAGAAGATGGTAAAGGTAAACTGTGCCAGGTACTACTGATGGGTCAAGTAGTGTGAGGAGTGAAGAAAAATCATCAAACTTAACAAGACGTAGCTTCCTTTACAACTCCTCTTGGAGATTAATTAAAGAGAGATTTTATATTGATAGGAACCATCATATCGTATTTATTTATATTAAAAAATAATATCTGGTAGTTTAAAATAGCACCTTTTGACATCAAAGCCCATTAGACATTTTCAATCCTTTTATGTCTTGCTCATGCTTCACCCATGACTTAATAACCACAACAGGGTCAGTTGGTGATTTGGTCCCAGCCTGAGTCTCCTGCAGAACATAGACCTGCATATTCTTCTCTGAGCTAGAATGAAAAAGGAATCTTTCAACTTGATTACCAAGGAGATGGGATAATAAACTCACCCAGCCACTCCTAGGAGCCAAGCCAAAGCAAGGCAGAAGACGACTATGTATAAATAGGAGAAACCAAGCAGTCACTAAGAAAACAGAGTACTTCCTCTTTTTTTATTTGTGAAAATGCCCTCATCTCCTCCCTCAACAACACCACACAAATACTCAACTTATATAATGCTTTAAAGGTTAACCAAATTGAGCTATGCCAGACCGTGAAACAAAAAGAATTCAAAGACTTGAGCTGTCCATTGAGAAATATCTGCTGCTCAGGTTCAAGTCCATGTCTTCCAGATGTTTCCTCCTGTCCTCAGAGTCACTTCCTTCTTGCTGACCCTGAATCTGCCCTCAATTTATTCATGAATCTGGTTGGAGGCATCCACTGCTTACCAAGAGCCTTTCTGCAACCCATGCTGAGGAGCTAATGTTTTTTCCCACCTTACTTCCATTCCCAAGGGATAGAAGCTATGATGAGGAGCAAGGATGAAATCAAAAATACATGTACAACATAATGCAGGGACCATATAAGGAGGTAATGTCAAAATCCTCATCCTCCTTGTTATTCACTCACTTCTTCCTCTTTACCTCATCTGGATGCTGTATCTCAAGCAGGCACCTGGGGTGCCTTCTGCTCCTAGAATAGGATTTGGGAGGAGTTATATAGGCTTCTCTATAGAGCCAAAAGGTCTTCAGCAGCTTTTCTGTCCCACCCAGTTCATCAGAACAGGAGGCAAGATTGGGACCTCAAGGCTGAAATCCTAGTGGATAGTAAAGATGGGAATTTTCCTAGAGCAGGTATTCTCAATCTGGGGACTATCTCTGTGGCATGGAGTAAATGTGTCCCTCCAAAATGCATATGTTTCAGCCCTAATCCCTAGTGTGATGGTATTTGGAGGTGGAGCATTGGGAGGTAATTTGAATTAGATTAGGTCCTGAGAGTGGAACCCTCAAGGTGAGATTAGTCACTTTATAAGAAGAGACACAAGAGAGCTTTCTTCTCCCAATGTGACACAGAAAGATGGTGTCCATCTGCAAAATAGGAAGAAGGCCTTTATCAGACACCAAATCTGCCATACCTTGACCTTGAACTTCCCAGCCTTTAGAACTATGAGAAATAAATGTTTGTTGTTTAAGCCACCCAGTTTATGGTATTTTGTGACAGGAGCCTGATCTAAGACACTGGAGACCTTGGATGGTCCAAGGGACTCACACATCCTTAGAAATTGTAAGTAACATTTTTCAGAGAAGGGTGTATAACTCTTACCAGAGATTCAAAGGACTAAATCTGTGATACCCACCCTGCCAAAAGATTAAAGTTTACTGACTTAGAGTGACCTTGTGTTTTTATCCTGTGGGATTACAGGAAACTTCAGGACTGGGGATCCCAGTCTTGGCCTTTATTCCTACTTGAAGACATGACCAGTGCCTTGGAGTACTAACAAATATGATGAAATGAGAAAGATTCAAGAGAATACGCATGTTCTCCATCCAATATTGTTAATGTCTACCTGAGAAAGTTTGTTATCCACTATAAAATATAGAGTCCAATCTGGTTGCAATCATTACATACACTTGGGCTACTTTCCCTACAAGCTTTTAATAATAATCACCCTTAGACTCCAAAGAAGATAAGTCACTGAGCCTAACCTTATCCCTGCTTCCCTCTGCCCCAACTCCACTCCCATAGTAAAATATATTCCAAAGTCAAAAATAATTTTTAATGGTTAATTGTGATTAATAAAAATTTTCTAATCCACTGAGTCTATCCATAGAGCAGGTAATGCAACTTTGGAACAAGAGGTAGTCTGATTTTTTTGCATTGTATGGACCGTTTAGCAAAGTTTGGGGGACCAGTATGAGTATTATTGCAGCACAGAGGGAAAAGATTTTCAGAAAAGGAGATCAAGAAAAATATGACTCATCATGGGTGAACCTTGAAAACATTGTGCGAAGTGAAAGAAACCAAATACAAAAGGCCACATTATGTATGATTCTATTTACATGAAATGTAATTGGCAAATCCGTAGAAACAGATAGTAGATTAGTGGTTGTCAGGGGCTGAGGGAAGGGGTAATGGGGAGTGACTGCTAATGGGTATGGAGGTTCTTTTTGGGGTGAAAAAATGTTTTTGGAATTAGGTAGTGGTGATGGTTGTACAGCTTTGTGAATATACTAAAACCTCTGAGTTGTACACTTCAAAAGAGTGAATTTTATAGTATATGAACTATATCTCAATTTAAAAAAAGAAGAAAAGATGTGACTCAGTAAAGATTCATCACAATTATGACTAAATCACTTATTTGACAGTTAATTTGGGGCATAGTCTTGAGATATTTACTATCTGTATAGTTCTCTGCTGTTTAACCGCTCCCCTATGCCAATGGAAATTTTTTTATCAGTTTTTCTGTTTACAAAAACAATACATATGCACTATTTAAAATTCTGAAAATACAAGAGGACATAAAGAATAAAATAATTTGAAAAACCACCACCCAAAGAGGGTCACTGTTAACATTTTGGTGTATATTTTTTCACTTTATTTTTCTATGCACTCTTTTGCACTTCCTTGTATGTCACCACTCTTCATTCTGTATGAAGTATCCTTTTCCGTAAATCATTAGCGTTCTTACAGTAAGAATGCAAAAAGTGTAGAAAAAGTCAATGTTCAGTTTTTTACCTCTAAAATAAGATTTTTTTATCAGACATTAAGAGTTTTGAAAGCTGAACTTTGAAAACAGAGAAAAAGATTTTTTAATGATTTTATTTCTCATTCACACAAGAGAGAGAGCCAGTTTACTAAATCATAAGAGTTTTACTAAAAGCCAGGAGTGGAAAACTCTCAGAATGAGGGAAGTATGCTTGAGGGGGTGGGGGGTTAGGTATGGGGAGACTTTGGCTCAGAGGATTATGGGAAAAAAGAAGAAACTAAGGGAAGAGGAAGTAGACAGTCATACAGGTGTATTCTGAGCTCTACTCTCTGGACTGAATTCCTGGAGGGGAAAGCATGTTAGACAGATTGAGCGGTAAGTGAAAGGCAAAGGAGCCTTTGCCCTGCCCCGCAAAAGAAACCTAGGAGGAGACTGCAGCTCAGGGAGATCCCACACTAGTATGGGTCAGAGGTTGAGCAATAGCAGGACAACAGTGACTAGATAGATGAGGCAGAACGGCAATCTCAAACCCCTCTTGGCTCCACTGTGATGTAGAAGGGACCCCTCCAGGGGAATGCAAAAATTAGCCGAGCATTAGCTGAGGAGCAGCTAGTGTACCTCAACCAGATCAGCTGCCCTGCAGTGGAAACCAGACCCCACCCATTGCCATGAGGATGGGTGAGTATCCCATGCATAGATGCCATCTTGGCAAGGAAGAAGATAGGAGAGAACCAGCCTTGTTAGGGAATTGAGTTTGAATTAATGAGTATTTACCTGATAGCGTTTTACATCAAAATAGACTGTTAAACCACAAGAGACTATTTAATCTGGAGGAGGCTGAGATAACTTTAATTGGAAGGGTGGGAGTATGTGAGATTAGATTTGTTGAGAAAACTAAAGAAGCCACATGCCTCTCAGCAGATCTTATAAATATGCTTAGGAAAATGGAATCATTGAAAATGATAAAAATTTATAAATATGTTTAGTGTACATGCTTTTTATAACCTGATGTTTTTCACTTTAATATTAGGGGTTTTGGGGGTTTTTTTTGCTGTTGTTGTTTATTACATTTTCTTTCCCCCAGGGAGCTATAAATATCTTGAGGACATAATGTTATTTTCTATTTCTTTGTATCTACTTCAGTGCTGAGCACAGAGCAGACACTCCATGTCACTGCCACCTAAAACATTTCTAGTTCTCTCCCTACACACATGCAATTAAAAAAAAAAATCTTGAAGCAAACAGGTAGTTTGTAAGAAAGGGCCAGTGGGAAGAGCACTGAACGTCTACCTGAGTTCTTGTCCTGATATTCACTGACTTTAGGCACATCATTTCATCTCTTGCTCTCACCTTCTCTACTCTTAAACCCTAGGTGAGACATAATGCCTTCCCTGCCTTACATGCATGTGTGAGACTCAAATAAGGAAATGTGCATGAAATCCTTAGGAAGAAAACGCAAAATGTTTAATCCAAATCTAATTTTATTAGTGAGCCCGAATAGAACACCAAAGTGCCTGAGATAAGGCTTTCTTTCTTTGTAAACTTCCCTCTTCTCACAACCTTCCTCCAATTCCATTGCCACAGCAGCATCCTCCACCCCTGCTCAACCCCCAAGATTGTTCTCTGCCTGCCAGAGCCAGACTAAAGTCAATGATCTCCTGATAAATACCTGTTTTTAAAGAACAACTGAAAGATTTTTACTTAGGTGACTTGTGACTGTTTCCTGGACACAGATGGAAAAAGGTTATTTAGAGACAGGAAAACAATAAGGGCATTTTTTATTCTGACACTGATTAAAGATCATTAGTCCTTTTCACGTCACCAATTAGCAGGCCTTAAAGGTCTTGACTGAAAACAAACAAATAAGAGTAAGGATTTTCTCCACATGCCAATAGTCTTAACTAATGGCCCAAGTAAGCTGTGTAGCCGGGACTTCACCACGCAAAGCACTGCACCTTGATTCCTGAGTGGGAGGCCTCCGGTCTCATACTCTGTGGTATGTGGACTAGGTATGGTTTTGGAGCCTCAGTAAACCCACAGCTTGCCCCCAGTGGTTTCAGAATCTAAAGCAAGCATGATCCTGAATAATTCATTGTTTTTCTTTTTTAAATACAATTCAAATTTAAGTGCCATTCACTATTTAAAAAAAATCTCTGAGAAGTATCTTCTTGATAGTAAGGAATATTTTTTAATGTTGAATAATTATTCATTCACTTAGGAAATATTAAATGATTATTTGTTATGTGACAAGAGCTGTGCTAGGCCCTGGAATACAAAAAGGAATCAAGCTCAGTTTAGTAGGGGAAATAGATATATCAAACAAGCAATTGTTCTACACTGTAGTAAGCGTATCATAGATATTCACAGTCCAAGAGGAAGGGGGACCCAGAGCACCCAAGGCAGGTGCTGCAGGGAAGATTTCATGGAAGCAGCCCTTGAGCTGGATGTTTTCATTCATGCACTCATGCCACAAACACTGCCCTCTCTATGTGTCAGGGTTCTTCTAGGTACTGGGTATACAGTTGTGAACAAAACAAATGAAAATCCCTGCCCTCATGAACTTTCATTCTTGTGTAGACAATAAAAAAGACAGGTAAATACATGACTTATTTATCTAACTAGCGAAAAGGCCTAAGGAAGAAAAATTAAACCACAAATGCAAATTTGAAATTGTAGGTGAGGATGCCATGGAAGGTCTCACTGAAAAGGCAACTCTTATTTAGAGAAAATGTGAGAACAAGCCCTGGGGATACCGTGGGACGATATGGCAGAGGGTACTATAAGCACAAAGGCTCTGAAGTAGACAAGCCCCTCAATCGTTTGGGGAAGAGCAAAGTCAGTGTCTCTAGAGTAAAGTGAGTAAGGGGAAGAGTAGTGAGTGGGAAATGAGATTTGAGAGACATCATATGAGAAGGAGGGCAGACTTTGGACAGGAAGTCATTGGAAGGTTCTGAGAAGATGACCCTGCATGATATGTTCACCACAGACAAGACCAGTTGGGAGGTCCCTGCAGTAGTCCAGATGAAAGATGGTCATTTGGACTAGGGTGGTGGCAATAAGGCAGGTGAGAAATAGTCAAATTCTGGATATATTTTGAAGGTAAAGCCAACATGATTTGCTGATAGATTGGATGTGAAATGTGAGACAAACAGAAGAATCAGAAAAACACCAAACTTTTGGCCTAACTACAAGGATGGAGTTGGGGGCAGACAGGAAGGAGTTGGTTTAGGGGGATAGATCTAGAGTCCAACCCTGAACATATTTGATTTGAAATGTTTATGCTATATAACTAGAGATATAAAAGAGTTGTACATTCAAGTTTAGAGTTCAGGGCAGAGGTTTGGTATAGAGACATGAATTTGGGCACCATAAGCATATAGACTGAATTTAACACAATGAGTTTGGATGAAATCATCTAGAGAAAATGAGGATATAGAAGAGAATAAAGAAGAATAAAGAAAGAAAAGAAAAGCTTTCCAGACAGAGGGGAAATTATATGAGGACAAGTAGATAAGGACAGAAATTAATTTGGTTAAGACAGGAGTTGACAAACTTTTCTGTAAAAAGCCAGATAGATATTTTAAACATTTAGACAATACTTAGATAAATACTTTGTGGGTCATAGTATCTCTGTCACAACTACTGAGCTCTGCCATCATCGCACAAAAGCAGCCATAGACAACACCTAAATGAATGAGAGGTCTGGATTCAAATGAAAATTTATTTATGAATGTTGGAAGTTGAATTTAACATAATTTTCACATGTCTAAAAAGTATTAGTCATCTTTTGATTCTTTTTACTTATTTAAATATGTAAAAGCCATTCTAAACTCACAGGCTATACAAAAACAGGCAGCGGGCCAGATTGAGTCCACAGACTAAAGTTTGCCGACTTCTGAACTACAATACAGCGTGCAATCAGGGAGCGGTTGAAAATGAAATTGCAGAAGTACTCAGAATTTACATCACGGATGAAAAATAATAGGTATAAAGTGACTGGTACATGGTATGCACTCAATAAACGGTAGATACCATTATTGATTTGATGTGTCATATAAAAGGAACTAGCAGACAACTTTAAGGAAGTGAGATTTATACTCAAAACTAAGACCTACAATCACAGGACTTAGCAATAACTAAACCAAGACAAGAAAGAGGATAAATGAGGCCTCAACTGAAATGAGATTGGGGATAACTTGAGGGGTCCCAAAGGTACCAGCAAGACATCCTTGGTGGAAGGTACTGTAAAAATGCACACATGCATGATGAGATGTAATGTTACTTTAGTTTTACAAAACATGTGTGGAAACTCATTGTGGTTGCAGGCCATAATGATTCATTTGCAGTCCATAAATTAAGATCTTCAATCAATACAAAAGATGCTTCAGAAGGAATGAACCATATTTCAGTGATATAGGAGCTTCTTTAATTATATACAAGCTTATCAAACCAGAGATAAAACATGGTGTACCAATATATCAGAATCACTAGGCAGAACATGGGCTGTGTAGTAAGATGAACTTCTCCACTCCACTAAACCACCTCCCTAAACTCTCCACTAAACCACCTCTCCACTAAACCACCTCCCTACTAGCAGAACAAGTTTGGGTTTACTTGTTGTTCTGCTTACCAGCTGGGTGAACTTAGCTCAAGCGCTAAGGCCCCAATAGGGCCTCACTCTTCTCTTCTAAAATGGAACTAATGATATATTTATCCACTTGAAAGCTGGGGAACAAATTGTTTATCTTTTGCTTTCTTTCAGTTAATTTTAATCAAAAAGACAACTGCCCAGTGACCTGGCCTGCAAGATTTTCTAATGATCATTATTATAAAGCAGATTTTATTTTATTCCACTATAGATATAAGATATGTTCATTGTAGAAAATACTGAAAAGGAGAAGTATGATCATATGGGGTGGAGAATCACCCTTATACTCCAAGAAAATCACTATTAAAATTTTGAATATTTTTGGTCTTTCTATAATTATTATATTTTAAATTTCCAAACGTTTTGCCACCACAAAATTTCAGCTCTCAGATGGCCATATTATTTTTATTATTTTAACCTGAAAACACTAGAATATATTAATATTATGTAACAGACATTTTTCTTCTTCAGTACACAAAACAAAACTTCATAGTCCCAACAATATACGATTAAGATTCTGGAGGATGTGCTTCAGGACTGTTTCTTGAATACTTAAAAATAAAAATCAACATTCCATTTTTAAAGAACAGCTGTCTGTACTCCTCTGCCATTTTTGCTTTATGGTCCCTTCTGATTCTTAGCTGTAATTAATTTACTGGAAAGATTTTACAGGACTGAATTAACAATATAAACACACAGTTGTACGATAAAAGTCTGTTATTCTTCATGTCTCTGTATTTTAAAAAATCATCACTGCTTTTCAAAGAAGCTATCACATACAGATCAAATTATATTACATGGCAACTATAAAGCTCCTTTTAACAACAATAAAAACCTTCTCAAGAATCATCTTACAGCCGACAAATGAACTTTAAGGAATATTTGACAAAATAAAAATCTCATTTTAACAAGGAATTGTCCCTTAAGAATTGTTTAGAAAGAAACCAGACCTATGATAATAAATTGACATGTGGCTATTGAGCATTTCCTGGCTGTTGCTTCAGTTCTCATATTTCTGTCTTGCCCTTCACAATATTATTGTTGTGATGAGGGAAAGGTACACACGTTAATGATTTCTGCACCTGTTGTTTTGCCCACATTGGCCAGAAAGCCCTTTCAAGATCGTTCTTTGGAATCAGGCTTTGTATGTGCATTCCAAGTGAAAGTTGGGCCTTTGCCAGTGAAGTCAATGTCAGTGTCAGTTGTCAGGGTCCAAGAACACTTCTGTGAAAAGCAGTTTGGTATCGAAGAAAGAGCAAGGGACTGAGGTTCTAGGTCCTGATTCTGACCCTGATATCTATTAATTTTGTATTCCTTGGGTGTTTACTCAAACCAAATAAGCTTTTATTTCCTTATCTGTAAAATGAGATTAATAACAGCCCTGCCTATCTGTCAGGGTTGTTGTGAGGAAAAAATAAAATATTGCACGTGAAAGTGCTTTTTAATAAAATGCTAAGTTAGTGTCAAGTTTTTCATATGTGTGGTTTTATATATATTTTTTACCATTTATATATAATTATATATATTTATCATTTATATATATAACTTGCCATTTTAACCAATTTAAGTGTACAGTTCAGTAGTATTAAGTACATTCACAAGGTTGTGCAACCATCACCATGATCTTTCTCCAGAATTTTTTTTAATCTTCCCAAATTTAAACTCTATCCATTAAATAGTAACTTCCCATTCCTCCCTCTCCCCAGCTTCTGGCAACCATCAGTATATCTTCTGTCTTTATGAATTTGACTATTCTAAGTAGTCATACAAGTGAATCATATAATATTTGTCCTTTTGTGTCCAGCTTATTTCACCTAGCATAACATTTTCAAGGTTCATCCATGTTATAGCATGTATTGAAATTTCTTTCCTTTTTAAGACTGAATAATATTTCTTTGAATATAAATTTTTTGTTTATATTTTGTTATCTTTTAGTGGACATTTGGGTTGTTTGGGCTACTGTAAATTAATGCTGCTATGAACATTGATGTACAAATATCAATGTTTGAGTCCCCCCTTTCAGTTCTATTGGGTATATACCAAATAGTGGAATTCCTGGATCATATGGTAATTCCATGTTTATTTTTTTGAGGAATTCCTGTACTATTTTCCACAAAGGCTGCACCATTTTACATTCCTACCAACAGTGCACAAAGGTTCTAATTTCTCTCACATCCTCATCAACACTTGTTATTTTCTTATATATACACATATAAGAACCATCCTAATGGTTGTGAAGTGGTATCTCATTGTGGTTTTGATTTGTATTTCCCTGTTGATCAGTCATGTTGAGCATCTTTTCATTGCTTTGGTGATCTGTTTATCTTCTTTGGGAGAATGTCTTTTCAAGTCCTTTGCCCATTTTTTAATTGAGTTGTTTGGGTTTTTGTTGTTGAGTTGTATGTGTTTATACATTCTGGATGTAAATCCCTTGTCAGATATATGATTTGCAAATGTTTTCTCCCACTCCATGAGTTGCCAAATATTTTTATTTCTATTCATGTGCCAAATTTTATTTTTAAAATATGCTCAATCTTTCACCAGGGAGTGTTCAGAATTACTCTCCCAAACAGACTTCCTCTATATAAACATGATACTATAGTTTAAAGACCAGATGAGAAATTTTCATTGGCAAAACGTTTTCCTCTGATTTAAGTAACAAGAAAAATATTTCAAGCTTCCCCTATTCACAACCTGTCTCAGTAAGATACTTAATTTAGTAGCATGTTGAAAATTGATTTTCTTTACCTGCTTACACAGTAAATTAGATAGATTAACAAATCTGACAACAGAAAGCTAAAGCTCTCCCTGAGGGGAGAATGGAGGGACATTTTTTAAAATAACACTTACAGTTTGTGCCTTGCCATTCACCAACCACAAAGGAAAAATGAACAAGCCATATCCTAGCAGAGAATTATTACCCGCTCCAGAGGTAAACTGTTATATTGTGTAGGTGTAAGTAACATTCAAAAAAATTGAATATCTACAAGTCTTTCAGTCAATCATTTATTTTACGAATTTGATAGACTCACCTCTGTGTTAGGCACTAGTGACACAAAAATGAATGGGCACAGGTCCTGCCCTCAAGAAGCTCTCACCCCAGTGGAAAAAACAACCAAGTAAAAAGACAATTACAGTACAATATGGTGAGTATCAGAGAACTCTGAGGAGTGTTGCCATCGTGGATAACTCACAGCTAACTGCTGTGAGGAATAGCTCAGAGTTATCAAGCCAACTGATCACCTACAGGGGCCCATGAAATTCATTATGAATATAAAATCTTATAAAATGTTAATTATTGTTATTACATTCTTGGTATTCTTTTAGTATTAGAGATAGAGTGTATAAACCACGTAGAATTCGGGGTCTAAAATTTTTTAAAATTTATTTTCATTATGAAAATAATGCATTCTTATTGTAGAGAATGCAATCGATACAGAACTCACCAGAGGTAACCATCATTAACGGTTAGTTATGTTCTATTTCATCAAAGATGCCAATGACTGTGAGATGCATCCTAAATTCAAAAGTGCTAAAAACGTTAGAGCAAAAAAGAGAATTTTAGGGAGCACTTGAAGTCTTGGGTATATATGAACAGGGGACAGAGGCACCAAGGCAGTCCTGTGTAAACTGTACAGGAAAATTATTAGGAAATCTGACTGGCATGATTAAAAGAGGATTACATGCATTTTTATACTAACATTTTGTATTTCTAGGTGCTGTACTGCACTAAAAAGTAGCATTCCAAAAATCTCTGGCTCTTGGAAGATGCTCCCAAAGTTTATGTTCCTAGAGTTGTACATAGTGTCTTATGAGTAGGTTAAGGAATATGATCCTTATCTTGCTGAAGATTTAGTCTGTATTATTCAAGTAAACCTTTTCCTGGAAGGAGATAAATCCCTAGTTGCTGAAACATTGGTCGATAAGTATATATTGGTCCCACATGGACTTATCACATATGAAAGAGAATACAGCTTTCCCCCCCCCCATTCATCATCCCATATTTGTTTTCTCTTCTAAAATCCAAAGGGTTTTAAAGAATGAAAAATGTTGGGTTGTAACCTGTCCAACTGCCAGGTCTCTTCATTTTAGAAACATTAAGGATGCAGCATGATGTAAAATAGTACAACAGGAAGACCTGTGTGTGGAAACCAAGGTGCTACTCTTAACTCTACCACTAATTAGATGTGTAATTTTAGATAAATCACTTAACCTCTCTAGACCTCTGTTTCTCATCTCTAATTTCTCTATCTAGTCCATAGATTATTGTGCAGATCAAAAGAAATCATAAATGTGAAGCACTTTAAAAAATGTAGCAATGCATGTTATAAAGTATTAATATATGCATTTATTATTGGTCTGCAAAGTCAGTACCAGACTCAGGCAAGAGGTGCCCTTGCCCTGAGCCCTGTACTTCAGAGGGCCCTGCATATCATAAACAGAAATGCATATACATTTATTAAATATCTTTCAACATATTCCTAGAAGATATGGCCTCAGCTCTGACAATAACAACAACATTCTTTGGAGCGATTCAAAGCTTATACACAATATTTTCTGGATCTGATTCAAAATGGATCATCTTTATTAAACATACCAAATTTGACCTCACAGCCACTCTGGGTTAAAAATTGAGATGCCATTTAAAAACTGTTAGAGCAGTTAGGTTTAATTTAGACAAGAGAGTGAGCTGCACTAGGATAGTTAAGTGAAGCAATAGACGATCCTGAGATAAATAAGGAATTGTGGTCTATGGTGGAAAACATTTTTTATTTTGTGCTAACCAGTTATTTGGTATGGACTATTGCTTACTATTAATGATGTTAGGAAATGTTTACAAAAAATACAAACAGATCTAAGTTTGCCTATTTTACTTTTTAAATAATCTAAAATACTTTTTAAATTTTTAGAGAAAATGATTTTTCTAAATAGAAAGATACAAAATGTGACACATACAACAAAAGTGATATTACAATAAGATAAAAGAAAATTGGAACAAAGAAATAAAAATGTTTGCATGATTGTGAAGACATTCATAGTAAATAAATTTCTATATATAAATAGAAAATATATTAAAATATATTATATATATACATACACATATACATACATACACATATATATACACACACATATATATATGTGTGTGTATATATATACACACATACATACACACACTACTTTTTAAACATTCTAGGTAAGGCATGGTCTCCTGTGAAGAGATTTGAATGAATTAAACCACATATTTTTCTTTTGTTTTTCTTTATATCCCAACATTGAAAAAATTGAAAGAACTTAGCACCTTATGGATATAGATATTGCTTAAAGACTATTGAAAAAAATCATAGTATGAATGATAGAATTGATACGATAAAAGTAATTTCTAATATTTTCTGCAATGATGATCATTGCAATCCCATTAAAATGTTTGAATATAATAATTAAAATTCATAGTTCATTTCCAGATATAAATATTGATTTAGAAATTTTATTGACAGTATCAGTTGCTACTGCCTTAGCAGAATAAAATTTCTCCAATTCTATTGAACCAAATTTTTAAAACATCTAACGTTAGGGAACTATTTTTCATATATAATAGTATTATAGTTAATTTTTTAAGTGGTCCTTTCCTCTAGAGATGCATATTGATATATTCATGAATAATATGATATTATAGCTAGGATTTGCTTCAAAATAATTGGGTATAGAGAGTTGGGGAGTGTAGATGAAGCACAACTGACTAAGTTAATTGTTGAAGCTGGATAATAGGTACATGGAACCCTCTATACTCTATTTCTACAGTTGTAAATGTTTGGAATTTTATATAATAAAAAATTAAACAAAAAACTACATTGATTCAAGAAAAGTTGTCTATATTGCTATTAGTGTCAATATAAATTACATATATTATAACATAATTATTTTCCTGAAAAAAAGAATATGTATACAATAAGTATATGATAATTTATAATTATGTACATCTTTATCTTATTCCTCATCCAAAAATCATCAGTCCATCAACAGAACATACAAATGTACAATATTAAGTCAAATCATTTTTGTTGTTTAGCTGACTTTCAGTCATAAAAAATATTGCTATATACACTGAAAATATTTTATCATAATAAAGGTATATTTGTCATAGAAGGTATGTAGAACACATTTATTTAATTATTTAATGTACTCATTTTTAGCTTGATTTATAATTTTTAATGATTTAGACCTAATGTATGTACCCCCCCAGTCCTTCCTGGGTACTAAAAATGTTAGGGGCAAGCATGTTCTCAAAATTTCCATTTCATTCTTAATTTTAACAGCTAAGACTTTTTGGATGGAGATAACTAGAATACTGCCTTTATTCAACTTATAATTGTCTTCCCCATTTATTTTAGAAAAACATTGTACAATTATGCTGGACTTGACAAATAGGGCTCAGATATCTCTGAACATTTTACCCAAGACAGGAACCATGTGTGTTCATGGCTGTGTTGACACTCTGCCCCTCTCCACAGATCAGTGAGCTAAATAGTCATCATCTCTTTAGCAAGAATAGATGAGATCAAGTTACAGTCCTTTCAGGGAAGAACTTAGGGGTGGTCTAAGATAACTGGTCATCCATATCAAGGATATTCTTTAGAGCATTCTGTATATAACCCCAGCCTCTTGTTCAGTACAAATATTAGGCTTTAGAACAATTTGTGTAGAGAGAAAGGTTAAGACTCCCTTCTTATATATGATGGAGACATTCCTATTTCCTTTGCATCTAATCCTCAAACTAGAAAATGTAAAATTATCTGGTCAACAGTTAGTCCATACAACCAACAATTAGTTTGCTTTGTCTAAACTATTCATATACTCCTACCCCCAAAGTCCTTGGTATGCTTGGATTAACTGTGTGATAGCTCCCATCTCCATATGCAGCAGCACTGACTCTCGAAAAAACTTTCTCCAGTAAAGTACACTTACAACACATCTCTCCAAGTCTAAGACACTTTTGCTTGTAGGATTGACCAAAAATGCAGTAACCACTTTTTTAGGAAAAACAGAAGAAAACTATAAAATTAATTCCAATTTCAGAAATATTGAAATGAGGGAGCATGTCTTAGAATTGAGAATACACTGAAATAGGATTTTTTTAAAGTACACTTTAGAATAAAGAAAGTTATTATGATTCTTATGGGAGGCCGAGGGGAGCAATGGGAGGCTGAGGGGAGTGATGGGAGTCAGAGAAAGGTGTACGCGTGGGTCATTATGTAGAAACAACATGGTGACCCTCAGCTCTGGTCATAAAGGCATAGCAGGAGAGCATGAGGACCTAGCAGGAACAACACCAAGAGTGGGGAAAGGGACTTGAGAGCACTCATTGTGGGTCATGGTCATAAAGACACATTACATCAGGAAACTTGCCTATGGCTGGCTCTGCTTCCAAATAATCCTAAATAACCACAAAACAACAGAAAGTTATTAAGGTGAGCCCTCACTTCTGTAACTTCATTCCTTTAGCTTATTGTCAAAATCTAACCACCAGGCAACACACAGGACCTTTCACTTAGCCTTCTTGAGAAACAGGGCTGAATGTTCTACCTCCTGGAACATTTAAAATTATATTTAATCTCATTTTAGTGGAATGTTAAAATATTTTTAAATCTATGTATTAAGAAATGCAAAATGTTTTGAGACTAAATACCAGAGGGTATAGTCATTAGGTGTTACTGTGTTTACCCAATAATTGGCCCCTTTCCTATAATAGATGGATCTCTGTTTCAGAATGGAAAAATAAATTAAACAGAAAACAAATTCCCTACATAAAGGTCATATGAGCTCTTTGTAACCAGAAATGAGGTATTACAGTATGTTTACTGAGCACCTGGTATTTAGTTCAGGTGGCTTGCTTCACTCTGTAAATGCCAATAACTAGCGTTTGTAAGTGTGAAATATTATAATGGTCACTTTCATGTAATAATCGCATCCTGATTCTCTAACTGGAAAAACAACATAAAATTGTGAACACTATATGACTAAATAGGGAAAATAAATATTCTTTAACAGTTTGGGACTAGAAACAGTGTTTGAAGATAGAGAAAAGAAAGGGAAAGAGGCATTCTGGACCTTCTAGGCAATTTTGATTCTGTCTTCAGCACCCCCAAAATCTAGGAGAGTACAAACTACTACAAAACATCTTTAACATGTCTCTGTCTTCCTCATTCTCAACTCCTTCTTTCTAGGTAGAGAACATTTTGGTTTTCATATATTCTATTTCTTAAGCCCTGGGTAAGAGGATGTCAGATGGTAACCAAAGGAATTGCCTCCTTCATGTATTGAGCTTCTGTTATGTGTCAGGAAAAAGGTGCTGGGTGTCCTGGAACCAAAGACGACTAAGGTAGAGTCCCTGATCTTTAGAAGCTTTCATGTGATGAGGAGGAGAGCAGTCAGGGATTGAGACCAGGCAAGTAAACAAATTGTTAGGCTAGTGGGTATTGATTATAGGTAGGGAGTACCAAGCACAATTACTTAAATCAGCCTGTGGTGTGTGTCTTGGGGGTAGGAAGTAGGACAGCATTAGTGTACTGGAATTTAAAGTCTCAGCCAAAGAGCAGGAATTAGCCAGAGGAAGTGCAGCAAAGGAATATGGAAGATCCTTTTTGGTAAAAAGCATAGAAATATAATTGGCAGAAATTGGTAGGTTATTTGATGGGGGTTGGATCAAAAAGAGAAGGAAGAATCTCATGAGGTGGACAGGTAGACACTGCAAAGGTATAGGCAGAGCATTCAAAATCGAGTTTCAGCCAGATTTTTCTTCTGTCATCTCTGCTTTGGGTAATACCTCCTTCTCTTGTTAATTGGTCCCTTTGTCATAACCCAGGTCACGGCTTCTAATCTGGCTCCAGTAAAGAAAAGGTCAATAGCTAATGTTACCCTTCTGGCTTTGGCACTTTGGCAAATCACCATCTTTCTAGTTTCTCCCCTGCTCTCCATACCTGACATTTTTTCCCAGGTAAGCCCCTTCATTCACTGCATTTTGCTGTTTGTTTGGCTGGTATTCCAGATGCCTAACACCCTGTTAAATTAAACTTAGTTTTATACGTATTGATCTTCCTTTGCTAGAAAGAATACACTTACTCAAAAGAAGAGTTCTCTTAGTTTTTGCTTTTGCAATGATTTTTAAAGAAATAGCCAAGAGCCAAGGGCTGAGAGCCAAGAAAGCCAATAATAAAGATAATAGCTACAAAAGTGAACTTTTGTTGGTTGTCTGCTCAGTGTCTTAGCCTTGCCTTCTCTCCTCCACAGTACCTTAATTTTCATTTGAGGAATCCACTCATCCCCATGCAGCCCTTGTACTTCCAGGGAAACTGACCCTTTCCCTGTTTAGTTAGTTCAAGCCAACCATCCCATTCCACCTTGCCATGCACAGCTTTTGGATTTAAGTGGTGAATATCAGCATACTTGCTGGACTGCTGGAAGTCATTCTCTCTAGATATGGATGAGGGAACACGTACTTTGGGGAGCTGTTGGCAGCCATCTTGTGATCATGAGAATTGCTGGTTTTAAGGATAAAGCTGCCATTGCAGAAGACAGAGAAAGATGGAAAGATGGAAAGAATCAGAGCCCTTAGTGATATGCTGAACCTGTTCAACTGAAGACCAAGAGAAATAGTCCTTAGTGACATAAACTAACCCAAACGCCTGCCTTACCTCTGGATTTTCAATTTCACCTTTATTGTTTAAGGCAGTTTGAGTTGTGCTCTTTTTTTTACTTGCAACATAAAATATTCTATGCTATACAGTTATTATTCGTTGAGAGGCCTACTATATACCAGGCACTGAAATGGGGGTTCCACAAAGACTAATTCTTGCAATCATATTTTTTTCTTTCTTAAAAGTTGTGGTAAAATGTACATAACATAAAATTTCCCATTTTAACCATTTTTAATTATATAGTTCAGTACAATGTTGTGCAACCATCTCCTCTGTCTACTTCCAATCACAACCATAGTTTGAGGTAAGCATTAATGTCCTTATTTTACCAAAAAGGACACTGATCCCCAGAGAGGTGCATTACCCAAATCAGACCACCAGTTAGTGGTTTGGTCAGGATATAAACCCAAGTCTGCCTGACTGCAAAGCCCATGCTTTTTCTACTTCATTACAGTGCCAAAATAAATTATCAAACAAGGAAACAGAAAATTTTGGTCAAATAAGCAGCCCAGGGTCCACAACATAGAGATTAGGATTTTGGGAGAAGCAGATCTAACAAACAGGAAACAAGGTAAGGAACAAAAAGTGATCAGAATTCAAGTCATCAAAGATAGGACACTAGAGGTTGGAGTCAAGGGGAATATGGAAAACTATTTAGGTTCAAGAAGTAGGGTTTGAAAAGGGGTTTATCAGTGGAGACTTCAAGAATATCTGATTGTATTTGTTCACTCTGCCCTGGTTTGTAGGTGAGCAATCCTTGCCCTGCCTACTTCCCAAAAGGATTCTGACCTGAAGACTAATAACAAAATATATTTTAAAATAAAAATACTCTCAATTTTATGTTAAACATTCATTACAATAAGTCACATAATAAAGTTGATTGTATCATGAGAGAGACATATCCTGTGGTGGAGCCTGGCCCTTTAAATGAGGTCTATAATGACTGAAGAGCTCTATTACTTTCTTGTTAGGACAAGATGTATTCCAAGTAGGGTTCCCCCCCTCCAAAAAAAATTATATGCTTCTATACTAAAAGCTATCCACCTTTGATGAGTATCTCTTAATTGTTTACTTTTTAAGTAAAGGTTTTTAACTAGGGCTATTAGAACTCTAGAGGGTGTTTAATCTGTTGATCTGTTTGTTTTCAAAAGTCTGACTCCTTTCATTTGTGATCCTAGGTAAGTAGTAGCTTGGAGGATTTTACTTATACAAAAAGATCAGTTCCCTAATTTTCAGTTTTCATAAGTGTAAATTTCTAGGGTCAGAGGCTGTCTTGCAATGGAGGAGGGGAAGTTATATGAATGGATTGGGTAAGACTCCCCAGTGTTTTCATACCCCTCAAACCTGGACTCCACACCAAGGCCCCTTCTCCAGCTGCGTAGTTAACAAAAATAGTATCATTTTCTCAATTATTTTGTATAATTCTAAGTACTGACCTTAACAATTCACTGTGCACCGAATAGAAATATGACAGGGGCAGGGGCCCCATGCAGCCAATGCCATTCGACATGTATGAGGCTTATCACCCTTCTCCCTCTAGACCAGCATGGGGAGTGAATGTCCATTATATGTGTAGATAGTCTGTTTGGCAATAAAGGTTTTTTTTGGGGGGGGGAATAAAACATAGAAAACTGAATTTTTTCTCCTTTATAAAAGTTTGCTTTGTGTGTTTTTTCTAGTAGACTTTATGTTCTTTAGAGCAGTTTTGGGTTCACAGCAAAATCGAGCAAGAAATACAGATATTTCCCATTACCCCCTAACTCCACACATTTATAGCCTCCCCCATTATTACCATCCCCTAGCAAAGTGGTACATTTGTTACAAGTGATGAACCTACACTGACACATCATTATCACTGAAAGTCCATAGTTTACATTAGGGTTTACTCTTGGTGCTGTACATTCTATGTGTTTGGACAAATGTATAATGACATGAATCCACCATTATGGTATCATTCATAGTATCACTGCCTTAAAAGTCCTCTGTGTTCTGCCTGTTCATCCTTTGCTCCTTCCCAACCCCTAACAACCATTGATCTTTTTACCATCTCCATAGTTTTACCTTTTCCAGGATGTTATATAGTTGGAACCATACAGTGTGTAGCCTTTTCATATTGGCTTCTTTCACTTAGTAATACATACTTAAGTTTCCTCCATGTCTTTTCATATCATAGTTTGATAACTCATTTCTTTTTAGTGCTGAATTATATTCCATTACTTAGATATACCACAGTTTAGCTATGCATTCACCTACTGAACAGTATTTTGGTTGCTTCCAAGTTGTCACAATTATGACTAAAGCTGCAATGAACATCTGTGTGAAATTTTTTGTGTGGACATTAAGTTTTCAGTTCCCTTGGGAAAACACCAAGGAACATAATTGCTGGATCATATGGTAAGAGTATGTTTAGTTTGGTAAAAAACCACCAAAATGTCTTCCAGAGTAGCTGTACCATTTTGCATTCCCACTAGCAATGAATAAGAGTTCCTGTGCTCACTTCGGCAGCACATATACTAAAGTTGGAAAGATACAGAGAAGATTAGCATGGCCCCTGCACAAGGATGACATGCAAATTTCGTGAAGCATTCCATATTTTTAAGGATTTCTAAACAAAATTTTATCCTGTTTGATTTTTTTAACTCTGATCCAATGATAAAATTCCACCAATTTTCATTTTCCAGTATAGTTACTTCTTTTAGTTAAGTAGCTGGTAGTCTTTGGCTTCTACCCATTTAAATGTAAATAACATAGCAAGCATTTGATAGGACTAACCTGGAATCAAGTGTGCATGAATTAGAATTAGACTCAGACTATCGAACATATTTTCCTATTCTATTACAGATGGACCTTATATGAATTAAGAAAAACTTTTCTTGTTAATAAAAACTTCCTTTAAAAAAAAAAGAGTTCCTGTTGCTCCACATCACCACCAGCATTTGGTGTTGGCAGTGTTCTGGATTTTGGCCATTCTAATAGGTGTGTAGTGGGTCTCCTTATCTTTTCAGTTTTTACCCTTGTCCAACCTCTCCTTCCCCATCATTTCTTGCAATAGATTATCTTTTCAGAAGGAGTCATGGAATTTAAGAGCTGGGCAGTAGGTGGCACAAACTTAGCAACATTAGATACATGATGGAGGGAAAGACTGAGAAATGACTGACTCAAGTCATGTGAGAGCCCTGGGAAAGGAGCAATCTGGCACACCTTCAAACCAATTCTATTTAAATAACTGAGGGCAGAGAAAAATTCATTTTCTATTAATATAAAATGTATAGCTCTTTATGATTAAAATTTAAAGAATTTATTACATGCACTGAATATAATATTTCCACTTGCCTGGAAGTGTCTTTCATTTAACATGTTTTAAACCACTTATAACTTGAACAGCAATAGTTACTCACCAAACATAGAGGTAAATTACAGCCATAAATTTTTGCTCAAAATATATTTATAACTTCTTTTTCCCCCCTAGTTTATATGTAACAAAAATAGTTCTAACTTTTCTGAAGTTCTTATCCTTTTTTTATCTTTCTTTTGGGAATTTCTAAGCCAGACAACCTCCTGTAAGATACATTCATAGCTTTAAAATGTAGAAAATAACCATCTATCCTTAAAAAAATAGTGTTAGAAATTTGGAGATTTCCAACCTCAAATCCTACCCCCATCTCTTCTTCTGACTGGCTTACCTGAGGGAGTATGCACACTTGTATCTATGCCCCAGTGAGATCCCCAGAACCATTTTATTATTAAGCAGGCAAATGCCCAAATTATAGTGATGCTTGAGTTAAGGCTGAGTGGAAGCCAAGAGATGTGAGGCCTCTTGCTTTTCCAACCCCAAATCTAAGTCCTGTGACCTCCTCAAGTGTGACAGAAGAGAGAAGAGTAAGAGTGAGGATAAGAGTGAGACACATGTTCTCAAGTATTAACAGCTGAGCTTAAGTTTATCTACTTGACTAGGTGCTCCAATGAGAGCTGAGAACTGAGAAGGGAAAGTGGGAGGATGGGGCCTCCTTAGCAGAGGTAGCCCATCCTCACTCCCCTACCCCCAATCCACCTCTTGATTTGCTTACTACAGGGAGAGAATATGTGCAAAACAGCCCACTGCTCTTAAGGGTAGGAAATGAAAAAGCGGGCATTAGGGCCCATACAAAAGGAAAGTATCTTTCAGTGTCATGATCCTGACCTCTAGAGAAGTGTCCCCAAAGTCTCTGACCAGACTAGTCACTTCTTCCATATGGAACATCTAATAAGAGGGTAGACAGAAGCAGAAGCTTAGATGGAAGTTTCCTCCTTCATGACCTCTGGCAGAAATGCAAGGAGAGATGCTGAACAACACCCCATTATTTGTTTCTCTTTAACAGGGCTTAATAATCAAACCTCTGCTCAACCAGGATTGTCCACCTAAAAGAGATTAGCAGCTCCCTCAGTTATTACCACTGTTTCTCACTGTAACTTCCTGGGACCAGTGTGATGCACAGTTAAGCTGGTCCTCCTAAGAGTTTCTGTAATGGGTCATAACAGGACATTAATCAATTTAACTTCAAGGCTGCCCTGCATCCTAGGCTAAATATTCACTCTTTAGTTAATTTCTCGTCTGAAATTATGCCTAATAATATTGCCCAAAACTGGTCAACAGGGATTACTTTTTAAAGTCCAAATAAAGCAAAAAAAAAAAAAGGCTGAAAATGGAACAATGTGAAGCCCTTCCCATTATTAAATTACCAGAGAAATTCAAGTCCAAAATGAATTCCTCTTCCTATTGTAAATTAAACTCCAAAGACCATAAAGTATAATTATTCTTCTCCCTAGTTTCCTGATCTTTTCAGTCTCTGTCAGAAGAGGGTTTGGATTCCTTCAGGAGCCACTGCACCCTGGGCCTTCTTCTATCACCATGGGTGTAGCATTTTTAGCACCATCAAATTTGAAGTAATCCACTCAAATTTCTCGCATCCTATAAATGTAAAAAGCAAATGTGACTCCTGAAGTAACAGCATTTTGCAAACAAAATGATGTTCCTAGAACCCAGCGTATAGACCTTTGTTGCTGTTGCCTATCAGAGATTGTAGCAGGCTTAGTGTTATCTGGGAAGGGGAATAATGCACAGGGAACAAAAGATGGAGAACACCTGTTTGGTTTCCACCATGCCAGGATGCCTAGTAGAACACGTAAGTTTTCCAACTACTATATGTGAATTTAAATCCAGCTAGGATAAATTTCCCAACAAGAGATTAACTGCGACGTAGAACATAGTTGCTTTTAATAAGAGCATAGTTGACTTTCTACATAACATCTTCCTCTTTCTCCCAAAAAGGGACCCACGTTTCCTCCATCCAGCTGACCGAATCTGAAGCTACAGGGGCAAGTCTGATTAGCCTAAACGTAATCCCCTCATGATTGCCAGAGAGTAAGTCAAGAATGGGCATAGGGCCCAATTAGGTACAAAGAGACATGAAAATGTTTACAGTGGTAGCATCTGAAATGTCTAGATCACATCCAAATCTTCCTGCTTTCTCTTGGTATCCTCATGTTTTGAATACTTCTATGTCCATTTCCCTCTTGAGTCTGGTGTTTCTGGCCTGGAAGCCCAGCATTGAATTGAGCCTGATCTCTGTCAAGTAACATAGCTTCCTTTTCCATGTGTGAACACAGCATGACGTATTTATAATAGGCAACTCTGCAGTCCGTGCTTATAGCCTTACAGCTGATCTTCTCTGGTTATTTGTCCATCTCCAGTAGGACTCTAAGTCTTTTAAGCTTTATGACACAGCTGCTGCCACTGAATACTGCTCTAGAACCCCTTAGGTCTATTAACCTTGCTTCCAAGATTCTCTTCCCTGAAATGTCTCTTAGCTGGATTATCACTCTCAACAAATTTGTGAATCTGAAGCTTCTGTTGATGCCTGCAGAGGCCATAATCTCAGGATAATACAGGGGTCTAATATGTCCCCTGACATGTGTTCCTCTAAACCCCTCTTCTTTTAGCTTTAACATTCTCTAATCCTTGAGTAACTTGTGCTACTTCATTTATTACTTTCTGCCATTTCTTTCTCCACTCCTGTTCCACTTCTTTCGATAATTCTGTTCTTTTCAAGGAGGCCCAAGTGAGTTTTTAAATTTTAATCTGATTCCTAAATGGGTCCAGTTTTTCCACTAACACAGATAAAATTCCAGCTGCAGTCCTTTTTTTCCTTCCTCCTTTCCTTTCCTCTTTCTTTCTTTCCCTGTGCATTTGTTTCCTGACCAACTCCATAGATTCTCTCTTGAGAGGCTCCCATAGAGCCATTGTCTTGTTATACAAGAGCCATACCTTCTTCCCTACATATAATGTCTTAAAAAATCATCAAGTAAGTCCTGAAATGACACCAATGCCAACACCACCAACAATAATGGCTAATAGTTTACTGAGCCCCTACTATGCACCAGGCACTCTTCTAAGTATTTTATAGGTATTACACTACTTAATCCTCGCAACAAGCCCTTGAAATGAGGACTATTATCATGCCCATTTTACAGATGCAGAAACTGAAGAACAGAGAGGTTAACTAACTTGCCCAAGGTCAGCCAGCCAGAAAGTGGCAGAGCCCCCTCTTGGCTTTTCACTCTTACATTTGCTCATGCTATGGTCACCTACCAGTCCTTCCATAATATAACACCCTTTTAGTGTTTGGCCTAGTCTTCTCTCAATGCTTTAAAATTGGGTATACTTTTAAAAAGCAAAAATAAAGATTTATAGTGGTCTATCACAGCTCATCCTAAATTTTGAACATAATTTCTTTTAATACAGCTATGTCTCTATTATTCCACAGGGAAGGGTATTAAAGTTAGAGTCTATAATTTTTTAAAGATAACCTCTATTATGAGTATAACTGGATTGCATGCTTACCAGGTTTTTCCACGTATACATTTAATTTAAATCCTTAGTTCCAAGTTAATTTTCACTGCCTAACTAATAAAATATTATCTGAGCATGTACTAAGGAATGAATTTTTGCAGCTTAGTGAGATAAGTCATTCATACTCCAACAAGGATATTTTAAACAGAGCTGATTATTCCTTCAGGAAAACCATATTCAGATCAAACTAATTTCCTAAATGACATAAAAGGAATGAGCAGCTTTGCGGTGTCTTATGTAACTGACTGAGTGCTGACGGCTCGGGACTAAATGATGGAATAACAGAGGAAAGGGAAGCTGAATCTTTGAAATGGTAAAAATGATCATTTAAAAATCACAGTAAATATCACCTGCCAGGTATTAAAATGATTAAAGAGCTTATTTTTTCCACACTCCTATTGTGATAGGTTTAATAAACAAATAATTTTAAGTACCCTAACCTGTTAAGCATCAGTAATTAGTTGAGAAAAACAAACACAAATGTTCTTGAAGGGCGAGCAAACCCTGAGGGAATTTAGTCCTCTGAAATTATGCTAAGTGTATACTGAAATCATTCTGGGAGACTCCTACCCCAAATAAAAATTCCCTTAAAGTTTTTCTCCTGTTTTCTCTCATACATAACTTCCATGACAGCTAATTGACAGGATTATTTGCTAACACAGGTGAACCTGGCAAAGGATAAAAACCACCTGGAATATTTTGGGTTTTCACTGTAAGAATTAAGAGTCTATGATACCTGTGAATGGGAAGGGCACCAGACTGGCAGGTATTAACTTTGCCACTAAGTATTTATGGGATTTGGTTTTGTCGCCTCACCTCTTTGAACTTCAGTTTCCCAATCTGTCAAATACAAAAATGAGAATTAAATGATGTCAAAGGCCCGTTCTAACAACTCCCAAGTTCTACAATTTTAAGTGAACATGGCTTTGAACACTTTTGCAGAAAGAAGTCTCTAAAATTTAATCCTGTAAGATAAACTAAAAATATGTAGGAACCAGTGATATGGGGATAGGATATTTTTTAGTATCTCCCAGTAGATAGTCCATTATTGTTAAACTAGTTTCTCTCTTGCACTTCATCAGTCACCATGGCTCCAAGAAAAGGAGCAGAGCAGATGTCATTACAAGAATGAAGAGGATATGGTACATAAGGAAATCTACTGTCACACAAGAAAGAGAACAATCCATCTCTTACATCCCATAAGAGATGAAAGAAGAGAAGGGGACAGGAAGAAGTAATCAGACCCAGTGTGCTTACTTCCTGTGCCTTCTCAGGGTGGAAGCTAGAATTGGAGGTATATAGTTGAAGTATTCACACAGATATGGGGACGTCAAGAAAATGGGTTAGTGGTTTGCTTCCCTGGGCATGTCTGTGAGAACTCTAGGAACTCTGCTTTCAGCTTGATGGCATGTTCAACACGACATAGGCAACACTGGTAGAGGGAGGTAACTTAATAGATGAGCCTGAACCAAGTCTCCTGGCTCATCAAGGCCTACATGGGGTATTCTAGAAATTCAGAAGTTCCCACATGTCTCAATGAGAAGATAGAATGACATCGTGAGAATCAATGGACCTGCAGAGGCCTGAGGTCAGTAAAGAGGTTGCAGTGTATAGGGTAAATGGTTCAGTATGGACTTCAGTAAAGGAAACAGCATGACTTCTGAAAAGGACAGAAATGAGCAGTTTTACTTCTGAGGCTAGCAGTTCTGTTTTCAGACCATACCAGACACTTCATACTAGAAGACAACACAAGGACTGGCATACATGGCTCAGGGCCCTTCCCAGATGCCATGTCAGCCTTTCCATCCCTCAGGGCTGCTACTAGCCACTGTGTGAATTAGAAAAAGGCACTTCCTTTATCAAGACACTTTACTTCAACCTATCAGAAAACTGTCATAATATACTGGTTTTGTTAAAATAAGGCATCTTACTGCCACATGCCTGAGAACTGTCATAATAAACTTAAATCTAGGATGCTGAAGATGTGAAAGACACTCCATCTATGTATACCTTATACAGCAACCCTTTCCTCCCATAAAAATCTTGGAATGAGATGAAGGTGGGAAAATAAAATACGTAAGAGTCAGCATTTACCTATAAAGAAGATAACATGGAGACTAAACTAGAATAAAAATTACACAGGACAAGCTATGCTTTCTTTGTACATGTGAATTAATTGAGTTGTCTGCCATACCAAAATACAAACTCTTTATGCTGAAGGTTTTGTCTTTTCCTTTTTTTGGTATCTCCCGTAACACCTTATAAAGCAATGCACACACAGAAGGAACAAATAAATGCTTGCTAAATAAAAAAGTAAATCTTTAGAAAAATCAGAATTATGGATTCACTTATAATATATATAAAGCATGTAATTTTCCTTTTTCCGCCTACAGTTATTTGAACCAAATCTACAATTTGACCCATTTGCACCTTGCTAACAACCAGAAAAATCTGCAGTTCTTTCATTGTTTTGTCTCCTTCCTCAAATTTCTTCCTGAAAAGGAAACTTATATCTGAGTTTCTCCATTCTCAGGACCAAACAGAGATCATCTCAAAATTACAGAATTTTTAAAAATTGAAAACAGTTTGTACCTCTTGGAGAGTGATGGAAATGTTAGCTATCTTGACTGTGGTGGTGGTTTCATTGGTGTATACATCTACCAAAAAATCATCAAATTGAACATCTGACATATGTGTAGTTTACTGTACAGAAGTCATACCACAATAAAGGTGTTTTTAAAAACTGAAAACAGGATTATGTAATCCAAACCAAATCCTTATTAAAAGGTGAGGAGACCCTGATACCTAGAAACGTAAAGTATTTTGGCTAGAGGCACATATCAAGTCAGGGACTCAAACACCCTACACAATCTGGTTCTGCCCCCCCACCTCCCGTCTCCCAAAATACACTTTCCCCCTCTAAACTCTACTTCCCTTATCATACTTTGTAATCACTTAATCATCTGTCTCAACCCTAAGACAGCAAGTGATCTAACTCAAAAGAGAAAGCAATCACCCAAAAGTTTGAAAATCAGAGAATCTGTAAACTGCCAGTTTTACCATATCCATAAAATGATAAACAAAAGAGAGCGGAGAGACTTGAGAAAGGGTACTTTTTCAGCCATCACAACAACAGCTAGGGAATAAAAACCCGTTCTCCTTGGGGAGAGATTATGCTAAAGGGACCAGATATAGATACAGAAGATAATTCCCCTTGAAGTTTTTTCTTTTCCTTTGAGTTTGTGAGATCTAAAAAAAAAAATTTTATCGCATAAACAATCACAACCTCAATACACTTACGTCTCTTTTTCTCACATACTATTCCCCCAAACATTATATAGCCCACATCTTCAAAGAGTAAACTGACCAAAGGCCTGTTACATATTAACCAAAACCTTTTCAAGATTTAGATGATTCCCCTTAGACCATAATTAGGAACCGACTTCAAACTTCCGTTACCAAGCTCAAAGCTCGGTAAAGTGGATCTCCAAGGTGTGCAAATACCCTCAGTTTGACTAAAGGGCACAGAATCTCTAGCGCTCCCTGCAGCTCAGACTTTGAACCTACCTACCACACACACACACACACACACACACACACACACACACACACACACAAACAAACCCCGAGTTATCGAAGATTGGCTACCTCACTCCACTTTTTTTTTCCGCTTAAAAAATCGGGTAAAGAGGGGGAAGGCTGAAACGGCGAACCGAAGGATTAAACACTACTCCCCATTACATTAGCAGCCCCCGCCCTTTCCTCCCAGCACCCCCTCTCCTAGAATCGTCGCTACGCACTAGCGCTCTCTTCGCCCACCCCCTGCATGCCCTGATACCTCCCCATTATCACCGGCCCTGCCACACTCCCCTATCCTCCTTCCCCCTCCTTGGCGGGGGAGGGAGGAAACCCGAGAGAGGAAACAGGGCGTTGAAGGAAGGGACTTCGCGATAAGACCGGAGGCCCCATTGGCCCGGAGGTTGTATGAGCACCTCCCATTGGCTGCTTGACCTAAATCCCCGCCTCTCTTCTTCCCCGCCCATTCGCCCCTCCCCCCGCCGCCCCGCGGCCCTCCCCCGCGCCCCTGGCCAGCCCCGCGGCGGGGAGGGACCGACTGGGCGAGTGGTGGCTCCGGTGGTGTCAATGGCTCCTCCTGCCACGGAGCAGCAGCCGAAGCAGCGGCGACGGGGCTGAGGAGGAGGAGGAAAGGCTCCTTTAAGGAGGAGGAACGACGACGACTCGTTTTCCCCCTATCTCCTCCCTTCACACTCATTTCCCCTTCGCCGAGGAGAGAAGGGGGGAGGAGAGAGAAGAGGCCGAAGAAAGAGAAAAAATTCCTCTCAGAAATCTCTTTCAGGGAGTGGGGGGGGGGGGAGGAAGAGGGAAAAAAAGAGCCGGGCGCCCCCTGCTCCCTCCCTCCCTGCTCTCCCTCTCTTCTCCTCCTTCTCCCTTCCTCACCCGCCCGCCCACTCCCCCCGCCGCCGGAGACGCCGCTCGGGAGTCGGCGGGACCGGGGTCTGTCTCTTCAGCCGCCGACGCCGCGCTTCGCCTCGGGATCCCCAGGCGGGCGGACGCCCTTTCTTTCTTTCTCTTCGCCTTGCCCGTCTTTCTGTCTCCGTCCCCCGCGGCCGCCCCGCCCGGCGGCCTCGGCCTTCCCCGTGCGTCAGGCCCGCCCGCCTGGCCTCGCTCGGTGTCTGTGTCCGCGGGCCTTTCTCTTGACTGGGGGTCTCGCTTGCCCCTCCGCCCTTACCATCTCCCCTTCCCCTCGCCCCCTTTCTTTCCTCCCCCCTCTCCCCACCCCCTTCTCCTGCCCCGGAGCTCGCGGTGCGTGTGTGTGTGTGTGTGTCCCTCCGCCAACGCCGCCACCTCAGCCCGGCAAATGAACTCCGTCCGAGCCGCCAACCGGAGGCCCAGGCGAGTGTCGCGGCCGCGCCCGCGCCCGGTGCAGCAACAGCAGCAGCAGCCGCCGCAGCAGCAGCCTCCGCCGCCGCCACCGCCGCCTCCGCCGCTGCCCCAGGAGCGCTCCGTCCCCGCCGCCCGCCGGGCTGGCCGGGACCCGCGGGGAGGGAGGCCGGGACGGGCGGGGGGCGTCCTGTGCGCCCGGGGGTGGGAGACGGAGGCTGAGCGGAGGCGGGTCCTCCGGTGCCGCAGTGTCAGCCCGGCCCGGGCCCCGACCGGCAGGAAAAGCCCCGGCTTCCCCACTCGCCCGGGCTGTCGCTCAGGCCGCGCTTTGTTTGGTTTCGGGGGCTCGGCACCCTCTCCCCACACCCAACCCTCTGGCTTCTTGGCTCGCTCGGGGACCCCGCAGGAGTCTGTTGGTGGGTAGAGGGAAAGCGAAGGGTGGGATTTCCCCCTTTTCGGCTCCTTTCCACGGTTTGGTCTCCCGTTTCCAATAGAATGTGGGGGGAACGACTGGGAGTTATTGGGTGGTGGGGCTGGCTGGGGAACTTGTTTTCCCCCTTTTCTCTGTTAGCCTCCCCCTTCCTGTGGAGGAGGGGAGAGGGGGAATCGGAGTGGTCGGTGGTGTTGGCCGGGGAACTTGTTTCCCCCGCCTCCCCTCCCTAGTCACGGGGTAGGGGGAGCAGCGACTCCTCTCCCAACCCCACAATGTTTGCTGCGCAGTTTGGCTTTAGTTACAGAACCCCTGGGAAGTACCCGTTAAATCAAGACCTTGAAATAAATAAATATCGAATCCATCGGCCATTTCCAGCCCCCTCCCTCGCGTGCGGTGCAGTTACCCTTCCGCTCTATCGACACCCCTTCTCGCCTGTCCTCCCCTAGCATACCCCCACGCCACCGGGCTACCCTCCATCTCCTAGTGGGGTTTGAACGCTCCTTCCTTAGAACTGGCCCCTTGGGTGAGAGTGTGTGCGTGTGTGTGTGTTGTGTCCAAGGCCTAGTGAAATGTGTCAGTTGGACCCAACTGTGCAGCTCTGTCTGGTAACCACCATTGTCTAAGGGCTGAGGCTCCCGAGGGTTGGATTCTTGCTTTAGCAGAAATAATGTTCAGTTCTACTTTGACGATGTGGTTATTTTGGGAGGTTTAGGAGGTGGGGTGTTGCACCTCGGTCTCCAAACCTGACTATTCTCTTTATTAATTAGCTGCTCTCAGTGGTGGTGTAGGTCAGTACCATATTTATGTGTACGACTGTTGTTTTAAGGAGGAAGGGAATTGTTACGAGACATTTTGCGTATTTTCGTTGGCAGATTAAGGTTAATTTTACGTGCGTTCGTTGTCACACCTCCTTTAATTAAGGGAATCAAGATTAAATGCCTTTTTAAAATTATACATTCTTTCCTTTAAAACTTTCATTGTTGAACAAAATACTTAAATGAAAGAGGGAGATGGTAATCTGAAAAATAGTTTAAAGGGTTTTCACTATTTACTGTTACAGATAGTCCTTGTGAAAGCAGTTTGCTATATGTTGCTAGAAAGAATGTGATGTTTCAAGCCAGAGGTCTTGTGCAACATTATTGGTAAATGTGTTTTAATGGTTGTTTGCTACATTTACCAAATTTTTTGTAAATTAAAAATATTTGTAATTCCATCATTTCCTTTTACATGTGTATATCAGGGTTCACCTGTGTTCCATTCAAATAATATTCAGATCTTTCAGAACTGGCACTATATATAGTGGAGTTGACAGTTTTTTTAAAGAGAAAACAATGACACTGGATTGAAATCCTAGCATAATAAGAATTCTATTGCTAGAAGAGAGCTTTTTCAAGATGTACTCATTTGTTAATTACGTTAACAGTGAATCAGATCCTTTCAGCCAAACTTATTTTAGTTTCATTTTTAAGTGTTTATTCTGAATCTCCTTTTCACTATTTATATGTAATTTCAAACTTAGTTGAAGTACTTATATCTTGGTCACTTTTCTTCATTTTCTTCATTTGTTTGAAATTATTAGCTAGTAAAGTCTATTTCCTTTTGCAGTAAAGTGGCTTAGCTGTTGGCAGTCACATGCCAGAGTGTCATTTTTCTTTTCATTGATATCCATAAACTGACTAAGATGTTCATGAATCAGAATTTCAGTATGTACCCAACCAAATGGTAAATCGAGTTCACTGTAGAATTGTTGCTTTGCTGCTGCTAGTAGAAACTGTTCTGGATATTCTGTGTTGGCACAGAGGGGAAAAGAGCTTGCTGATTAGCCTTCAGGGAAAATGCTATGGGTCTTTTAGAGGGCAAATAAATGGCCTCAAAATGAATAAAACATTAAGATGAATTGAAAGGCTAAAATAAAGATTTTGCTAGCTTTATGTTTAAAAATGTCATTTTTTGAGAATTGGCGTTTTGATTACATTTTAAAATGTACAGTTCACATAATGATTCAGAAGTTAACTAAGAAGAGTACTTTTTGTTTTAAAGGTTTTGTGGAGTATGCAAAGTGTCACTATTTCTGGCTTGAATAGGGAAGGTTTTGTTGTTTGTTTGAAAATATGCTGCGTTTTATCATTCTGACAAGGTAATTAAGGAACTACAGCTAACATGTGTGCGCACGTGTTTTACTTTTCACTAACTCTTAATGGATAGGTAACTCTTGCGTTAGTCTTGGATAGAGTTACATAATACTGGATCAGAAAACTTTCCAAGTAAGGAATTGAAGTGAGACTCACTGTTTTAAGACAATTTAAGTAAATTCATATAAAATTACTTATTCATTTCATATAAAGTTGGACTTTCGGCTTTTTAGTGGTAATAAAATAGTTACAGGATACTATTTTTTTCTAAGTAGAAATTCTGGCAGAACTGGTTTTTTGTAGCTGCTTTGCCCACAGGTTAGTCTAAAAACTTCCTTGACACCTCTTTTAAAAAAATGTTTGAATGTTTGTAATGGTCAATGTTTGAAGAAAAAAACCCAACCTTATAGAATGAAATCTTAGGACTTTTCAATGCCTTTCTTAGGGGAGACATTTTCTTAGACCCCACATTGGGAAATTATCAGCCTGGGTAGTTCGTGGAATGCTGTCTTCCCTCCTGTTATCTGAAAAGATCCACTGTCTAAAGATGGAATACAAATCATTAGCCTCTTTAGGTTTTTAACATAAATTCCTGAGTTTAGGGTATCACATACCACTTTAAGGTAGTAAGAAATTGTGTTCCACATAGGGACACTTTGATAATATATTCTAGAGTCGATGAAATTGAAAGTAGTGTGAGGTGGGATTTTTAAAATAATGTTTATGTTTTCTTTTAAAATCATAAAAGTTTAGCATTTGCAACTTGTTCTGCTGAACTTATCTTGAAATCTATTTGGTAGTCTTTTTCTAGAAGTATGTATGAGGAAATCTTACAAGTCTGCAGAAGTACTATGTATTCTGATCATTTTTAAGTTTTTAGTTGTTAAAAGTGATTACTTTGAATAGGTATTAAATGCACGTGACTTAAAATGCAAGTCCCTTTCCTACACCTGCCCTCAGCTACCAAATTCTCCTACCTGGAGTCAATCTATTGATTGATTATTATATCTATTATTAGTTTCTCATTTATTATGTTTTAATAAAAGAGGAAGCTTGAGTTCTGAAAACAGCCTTGAAATGGAAGTTCTGAAAAATAGGTGTAATATTCAAGTTATTGGAAAACATAAGATTGAAGTTCTGAAATTTTAACTGTGATTATAGTTCAAGAAATTTAATGAATAAAATACAGTAATGAATTTTGATGTTAATTTCTAATCTGAAATAATCGTATAGAGATCATATAGAATAAAAGTGTAATCAGTCTCTTTAATCCCATATTTTGGGATTAAAATCTCACCTATGATCCTGGAATTACAGGGGATTTTGTTTTTTGAGTGAACTTGTTAAAAAGAATTCAGTACATACAGAATTACATAAAATATTTTTGATGGAGGTACATATTTATTACATGCAGCAACCAGGAAACTCTTTAGTGTTCTAGTTATGCATGCTAATTACACTTTCTGTAGGGTTTTTCTAGCCCATAATACTTTACCTTCAGGTTCTTCTTACTGTTTACAGAATAAGGAACTTCTGCAGCCTTTCTAGATAGAAGAGTTCTGGGTAAGGAACGTGATTTTTCCTCTTTTAGTAATTAAGTAATGTGGGTCAGTACTCTCCCATCTTGTGACTAAACCTTAAAAATATTTACATCCCATGAGAAGAGAGATGCCACTCAACTAACTGTGTGTGTGTGTGTAGCCTGTTTTCTCAATGCTTAGGAATTATTTGAGGGATAGAAATGGGATAGTGACAATGCTGATGTTAGAGTTCTGCTGATGAGACCTGAGGGTTGTCCCTATACTGCTTGTCTCTTTCTTTACTGAAAATTCTGGCAAACCCAAGGAAAGGTCAGACAGCTTGGAGACCTACCAGGTAAGGCAAAAACCACCAGTAGATCCTGACCTGTTAGTGAGGATCCCCGAATTTAAATTTGGCAGAATTCAAGGCTAGTGAGTATTTTCTTAGTTTTTTTCGTATTTTTTTAACTTTGAAAATAAACTATAGTAATGAGTTATTTCAACGTGTAGTCTCTTATTGTCCCCCCCCCTTATTCCTAACAAGTTACTCTTATTTTGTGTCTATCTTGTCCCACTGATCTCTGAAGGGTTTTCTGTTTTAGACTTTCCATTTTTCAAATTTATCATCCCTTTGACTTTCATTCTTGTCTTCCAGAGAACTCTGGTTAGTATGTAAGATTGTTAGCAAGGCACCCCCAAATTGCAGTTGTCACTCTCTGAAAATAAAATTACGAAGAAGCAGGTCACTCTCTCTCGCCTTCTGAGACAGCCTCCACTCTGTCTATGGAGTGTACATCTCTCTAAATAAATCTGCTTTTACTTAAAAAAAATTGTGAAGAACCAAAATATAAGGGGTGAGACAGCTGGGAGTAGTATGATGGTAAGAGCTCAGTTAGAGCTGGCTAGACCTGGGTTGTAGTCCAAGCTACACCCCTAACAAGCTGTTTTGACATGGGGCAAGTAGTGTAACCTCTTCAAGCCTTACTTTATTATCTTTAAATTGAGAGTGGTTAACACTTGCCTTATAATAATTGTAAAGAGATAGTAAAATATCTAGCATATGGTAGATGCTCATTAAATATCAGTTCTTCTAAATATTGAAAAAAATAGTATGGAATGGAATCAGCCATTTATAAAACTAAACCTAAGAGATAAAATATGTATGAGTCGTTAAAGAGTTCCTGGTATACCCCAAAATGCAGTCTAGATGACATGGTGTAACCTCAGAGAAACTGACTTGTGGTTATAAATCACTAATCTTATACTTAATGAATTATAATATTCTTTGAAAAGAGAATAAGAAAACAGAAGAAATGGGTATTTGGAATAACAGTAAACATTGACTCCGTTTCTTCTTATGTACTAGAGCCTGTGCCAGGCACTTTTTTATATATACTATTCCTCTTAGCAGTTCTGTATGGTGGCCATTACACAGCAGTGAATATGCATAGTAAATAGCAGAGAAGAATTTCAGAATTGATTTATGTCACCTAGCCTTTCTATAAACAAGGGGAGATACTGAAATACATTTGGCACGGTATCTCCATCACTTTCAAAGAAAGGAATAACCTAGGCCGTGCAGCACATCTGTCCCCTGTCCTATCCCATCTATCCTGTTGGAGGCTGACACAGTAGTCTGATGCCAATGATTGTTAAATTATTTAGTTTCACATTTTCTAAGTAACTTTTTGATCATAATTTTACCTCATATAGATTTGTCTCCAGATGAGATTGCACTGATTGGCCTGCATGTTTTTCCAGCTTGTTGATGAGATCACTAAGCACTCATTGTACAAAGAAGGGTAGATTTCCCTTGAATTACTCATAAGTTATGAATAAAGGGTGTTAAGTCATTTTTTAGCTCATCATTATAGACTGGACTATTTCAAGAAAGAAAAAATGTGAGTTAAATTAGACTTCAGTGGTAATTTTGACAGGTTTGTAGACTATCTTTTTTTCACCCTAGCTTGGTTTCTACATGCATGGGGTTTTTATGTATGTTTGGTTGACATAAGAAATGTGCTTAAACTTAATCCTTAGAAAATAGGGAAATGAAACTAGCTAACTTCCTTTGCATAATTTATCTTAGTTGAAGGCAGATCTCGAAAATATTTACTTTACTTTGAAAATGAATGCGTTGTGTATCTCTTTTATCTTAAAACACCCCAAATAAGATAGCATAATTAAAAGCAAATGTAAGTTGTATATGTTAGTTGCTTGTTCTCTCAATTTTAGAAAATCCAATTGTCAAATGTTCTGCCCTTCTAACACATGGAAAATTGTATGATTATGTTCAAAAAAGAAAAAATTATTAAGTCCTGTTCTTTCAACTGGTGGCTTATAAAAACAAGGTATACTTTCACATCTCATTAGAGATGAGGTAGCATTCATCTTTTTTATGAAGACAGCCTATTTCTCTATTTTCTCAAAGCTTAGAAATTATTTGAGTGATAGAAATGGAGAAGAACATGTGCTTTTAAATCATTTTTCTGGTAACAGTGATAATCTTAGTTTCATTTTTTTTCCCCTAGTGTACATTCAACACAGTGTACAGTGCTGAGTTGTGTCAGAATCTTTGCTGAAAGTTTGTGTGGAATTAACTGGCTACTTACACGAGTTCAGCTTTTGACATTAGTTTCTTTAGTACCATGTATCGATTACTGACCTGAATCAGTTTAGCTTTTGCTGGTTTGCTGACTCTACTTGGGTTTAGATAATGAGAATTCTTTTTGCACTCAAGTATTGATTTTGTGCCTTGCATTCATAATATGTAACCTTGTGTGTGTGTGTGTGTGTGTGTGTGTGTGTGTGTGTATGTGTATGTATAAGAACACAAGGCTCTGTGAGACTCTCCAATACTTAGGAGGTAGGGAGTGGGGAAAAGGAAAGGCCTATTTACCTGTTGTATTTTGAGGGTTTATATATATATGTATATATATGTATGTTATTTTATTGATCATACCTTTTTGGAAAAAGAAAACATACCAGGCTTTAAGGAAAACTAGAAGTGAGTAGAATTTAACCACGAAAGGTAGGAGTCATTCAAGTTTGTATCATGGCACAGAAGATCAAAAAAGACTTGTTTGAGAGAAATGGGGTTGGATGAAGACACTATTTTGAAATCTAATATTTTTGGCAAATTGATCATATGGTAAAGGAAATTGTGGAATCACTCATTTTCCTTCTTTATATAGAAGAAATTGCTTTACAGCTATATATTAAAAGTAGACACAGAACTGTGAATCACTATGTTGTACACCTGAAACATATAATATTGTACATCAGCTATACCTCAGTTTAAAAAAAGTAGACACAGAACTAATTTACAGTTGTTTGCGAATGACTGATAATCCTTTGAAATGCATTTGTAGTTTTAAGAAACTGATTATCAAATTTTGGTGTTTTAGGCCCAGTAAAGGCGATAGAGAAGTAAGCAATTTGGGTAGGGGGTGCTCCCTCAGAGGTAAAATGAGCACATCAGAGGAGGGAAAGAATGGAAGATTTTTGCAGGAATCACTTACCTTAGATATTTGTTTTTCATAGTCTTCTGAACATAAAATTTTTCTTAAAGTTTTACTTTTTTTCTCCCCCAAAAGAATAATTTTGAGTTGAAGATGGGTTTGGAGAGAAGGGAAAGAACTTAAACAGGTACATGTGGCAGTGTGCATGGGTCATTTAAATTAGCAATGGTCCACAGGGAACTACATTCAATACCTTGTAATAGCCTTTAATGAAAAAGAATATGAAAATGAATATGCATGACTAGGACATTGTGCCGTACACCAGAATTTGACACATTGTAACTGCCTATACTTCAATTTAAAAAAGTTGTTGGGCAATAAACAAGAGAAAAGATTCTCAACATTAAAAAAAATTAGCAATGGTCATTTGAATTCTAAACAATCTATATATAACTGTTTATATGTGTATGTACTATATATATACATACTGTTTGAATTGTAGAAATTTTTATTAGTTATTTTTAACTTAAGATTTTGGTGGAAGTATACAAGTATACAAATCATTGATAGCACAGCTTGATGACTTTTCACAAAGTGAACATTATCTAGGGAATCAGTAATAGCTAGATCAAGAAAAAAAAATGCTACCAACATCTCAGAAGTACCTCCTGCCCCCCACCAGTGCCTTCCTAGTCACTACACCCAACCCTTTCTTCCTAACTGCTTGGATTAGTTTTACCTGTTTTGAACTTTATGTAAATGTGGTCATCCAGTATGTATTCCTATGTGTCTCACTTAGTTTGCTTAATATTTGTATGTGAGTTTCATCCATGTTGTTGCTTGTAGCAATAGTTTGTTCATACTTGTTGCTGTATGATATTACATTGTATGAATAGAGTTGCTTTTGTATTTGGCGCCCAGGAATAGTGCTTCTGTGAACATTTTATATTTATCTTTATGAACACATGTACATCTTCCCTATAACATATACCTCAACATATACCATTGCTTATCTTTTAAAGGCAAAACTTCCATTTACTTTACAAGAAATGGAAGATAAAGCAGCTTTGAGACAGGTATGAATATGGCTTCCTATATGTTGTTAAAACAATTGATGATTTTATTTCAGATGTTAGTGTTTTCCTTAAGTCCTTTGGTACATCTGCTCTTGTTTGTATCCTTTAACAGTCTAGTTTTAGAAAGTTTGCCCATCAACTTAATATTCTTTTATTTTCCTCGAAGATCATAGGTTGAGTTATTTTGAGGAGAGGGGGAAATATTTTTTATATTTAGGAATTAAAAAAAAAAAACTACTGTGGACCTTAATGTGTGATTCTGAGTCTTCATTCTAAAAACTTGTTTCTTTTTGCTACTGGGTAAATATTTTTGTCTCTTCATTTCAGTTTGGAACCTGTTTCTTACTACTTTTATGCTTACCCTTTTAACTCCTGTGAAAATATTTTGCTGTTATTTGGTCGGTTGTTTCATTTTGTTTCTTGTTTTTCTGCATAGCTTGATTATCCTCTATTTTTCTTTCGGCTTATTTCTAAATTATAAAACTTTCACAGAAAAATTGGGGCCCATTTTGCTCTCAGTTGTTTTTTGCAGTCCTTGACCAGACCTGTTTGTTCCTGACATTTAGGAAGAATGTGTAAAAGTGCTTCTGCCAGCATCATTGATAAGTTTTTCCTGAGGTGAAAGCTCATGCTCAAGTGCTAGTGATTTATAAGCTTGTACTCCCTATGATACAAGTATCCCCTGAGAATGACAGATGGGCTCTGTTCTTAAGGAACTACTTGCTTGAAACTGATGATATAGTAGCCTTAGATACCAAAGGAGTAAGATTTCATTATTTCATGTCTGCTCTTTCAGCACTTACCAGTCCAGTGTTAGTGCTAACAGTTGTTCTTTCTTGTCTAAAATAAGCAGTGTGGAAAGGACTGTCATCTTCCTTTCCATTTTATTTTATTTTATTTTATTTAAAAAAAGTTTTTTTACACATAGCCACATTTAGTAAATGTTACTCATTAGGTTTAGGAATAAGGAACCTGATTTTTCAAAGTGACTTTTTTTCTTTTTTTCTGGAGTGGTTTCTTAATCTCATTTCTAAATTGGGAGATTTTAAATAAGGTAACTTCTGAGGTGCTCTAAAACTTCCTGTATCTTTTGAGTTACCAGTATAAATCAGTGAGGTCTGAATTAGGATACAGTTCTTGCCTTGATGGAACTAATAGTTGAGCTAGAGACTAAATTTAAATAACATCTGAGATCAAGATGACTTGCAAATAAGCATGTTGGTATTGTTTTCATTGTCTTCTGGTGTATATTTTTAAGAATAAATATGTATATATATTTCTGAAGTTTTGTTTGTAATCTTAGACTGTTTGCAAGACCATAGACTCTCAGAGTTTTCTATAAAAGTGCTATTAAGATGAAGATTTCTTATAACCCCCCCACTCTCTGATAAATGTTCTACCCTTTAATCATTCACTAAATTACCTTTATGCCGCACTTAGTAGTTGCAGCCCAAATATTAAACTAAGTTATAGCATTTTTATGTAAATGATTAAGAAGGAAACATGTGCCTGGTGAAGAAAATTCCCCTAGAGTTGGGGTCATTCATCTTGTTTTTGTTATTTGTCTTTCTTCCTTATAGTCATTGTTTTGCCCTTATATCCAGAGACTGAGGGTAGGTTAAAGTTAGATTATATGTTGGTAGAATTTAAGCTCAATTGCGAAAGTAAAAGAACACTTTCAGGTTCTTCGTAGTATCTGTAATCCCACATACCTAGTAGTTGTAATTTTCAGGGTACCATTATGGAATTTTCTGATTCTGACTTAGTATCTTTACTAAGGAACCTGTTCTCTATTTCTGAGTCATTTGATTTGAGAACCTCTTAGCTGAAATCTATAACACTGAAAAACTGAGCTGGGAGATCTGAATGTAGTGAGTTGTCCAGGGTCTGTAAAGTTAAGTCTGGTTTTAGAGGACTAGAAAAATGTCACAAACACACAACATATACACAGTGAAACTGGGAATATGGACTCTTGATTTTGTGAAATATCTAAAAATTTTTGGTAAAATATTAGCAGTAGTGTATTAGGATGGTGGAGATGAGATGATTTTTTAAATTCTTATTTCTTTGTCAAAAACAATATATGGAATCTGAAAGGAGGGAGATTTGTATTTTTTAAAAGAATTTAATAGTTGTGATTGTGGTGTGAACTCATTCTACTTGGTTTGATGACATAGTCCCACATGGGTCATTTTAAATGTGAATAAAAGCTTAAAATTTTACATTTTTCAATGCTGTAAGTGTATTTTAAGTGCTTATTAATTTACGGACATTTTTAGTTTTTGTATTCACTCTAACTTTAAGGTAATAATTGGCTATATATATTGTTCATAGGAAATGAGGATAACTGATGATTGGAAAGTCAGAATTCAGAATTAAAAACAAAATTTGATAATTGGGGCTTTGAGCCAGTGATTCTGTCTTCCCAGGATAAGTTTGTGACTGTAGATTTTGATAGTAAATACATAGAGATAATATTTTAATTACATGCCTGGCTAAATGATAGAACATGGAAATTTAGTGTGTAAACAAACTGGATAATTAGAAAAAGAAGATTTATTATTGGTCACAATAGGTGGCTACTTCTGTACCCTAGTGGTATGAATTCATGTCTATTGGCTAATTTAAAAAAAATTTTTTTAATGGAGGTACTGGGGATTGATTGAACCCAGGACCCTGTATGTGCTACCACTGAGCTATATACGTCACCCCCTCTTGGCCAGTTTTATACAGGGAATATTTTTTTTTTTCATGAAACTGGAGCTGGTGTTAGTTCTGAAGAAATTAATGGCTATCAATTTATTAAGTTTAAACAGATTGCTAAGGGAAATTGTTTCATCATTATCATTTCAAAAAAACCAAAAAACAAGGCCACATGCCTCCCTTTCAAAGATACTATATTCTAAGAAGTTTTGGATTGTGGAACCTAATGTGTTTTGGGGTAAGTTAGAACCTGGCAGTGACTTTCAAAATATATGGGCCTTTGAAGGTTAAATTTAGTTATTAGGTTTGGAATTAATTCATCCGACATTCACCTGACTAGTCTTCTGATTATCTTACAGACTCTTTATACACCTAAATGAGGAGAAAACAAGCATTTTCTTCTATCAAAATATCCTAAACCTTCTTTGAAAGACTTCATTGAGCTGTTTGGTGTTTTGTTATGTTTTAAAAGCTGGGGCTACTAGGTTTTCCCTTCTGAGTGAGACCGCAGTGTCTGTGGAGTGTGTCTCCAAGTAAACGTGCTTTCACTTAAAAAAAAAAAAAAAAGTAGGGGCTGCTAATATGGTTTAGGGCAAATCAGTCATTAAATGTAGATTATAGATAATAAACAAACATAGTATGAAGAGCTGATTACAAATGTATTTAAAGTTTTTTCCTGAAATAGTGACTTTTGGTAGCTGAGGAGGAAACAAGAGGGACAGAGCCAGATTAATTAAATAAATCTTTTTATTTTATGAAGCAGTCATACTGATGCTGTGACAGTTGGGGGAACTTTTTTTAAGTTTATTGTATGGAAGCTACAACTTATAAAAATAGTGCTAAATACTTGCAAATAAATACTTAAATGGTTATTTCTGTTTCCCTTCACTTTCCTTTGCTGGGCTCAAATTTCTTCATATAATCATTAATTTAAGTGACAGAGCATATTAACTTTATAGGTAATTTTTGAAAAATGGGATGGTGTTAAGTATTTGAAAAACCAAAAATAGAAATCAAATTACTTTGAATAATCTGTTAAAGAAAAACAAACAAATGAGCTTTAATCTTTGTAGGAATAACAACCGAAAAATGAGCAGTAGCTGAGAAATGTCTAGCCAGAACTAAGTATAGCAGAAAATGATTTGGACTATAGTTGAATGAATCATCCTAAAGTGTGTGTGCGCACAGGCGCGCACATGTGAACACGTGATATTTTATCATAACAATAAGACTTGTAAAATGTTGGAATGGTTGAGAAAGTATCTAGAAAAACTTAAGTATTATTCTAAAGAGGGACAAGCCAAAAGGTGGATTGAGAATTACTTTCACATGGTTGAAAGTAATTCTTAAAAATGTTGCTCAGTTATTTTTCTGTATGTTCAGAAGATAGCTAGACTTTAATTTAAATTAGACTAATGATCTATACTGGTATAAATAACATCTTACTAAAGGAGATTATATACTTTCCTTTTTTGGTGGCAGCTATTAGATATTTTTGTTATTTTAGAGATGATAAAGTAGAAATTATAGAATGTTGGAAATAGAACCATAGTCCCAATTCTTGAGGTTTATTCACTTTTCCAAGTTGGAATTGTATCCCAAGTTTCCTGACTCCCAGTCAGTGATAATGGTGTCATCTGTTCTTGTTTGGGAATTTTATTATCATTCTGTTCATTTTTCAGTCTAGTCATTTGTTGAACCTATTGATCTGATAAATGTCTTTGTAATTCCTTAGTTGAACTAAACAAAATTAAATTTTTTAGAATACTTCTCTTATTCAGTAACTTAAAAAGAATGTGTAAATAAAATTATAGTTTGTTTCTTATTGATTAACTTTTTTGGTTTTGTTTTAGCTGTGACTGGGAAAAACAATTATATTATTCAGTGTGAGGTAGACCATGGTTGATGATAGAGTCATGTGATGATTCCTAGTGTAACTGATTTCACATTTGTAAAAACTGGTTAATGCTTTTGAAGAGGTAGAGCAGTTTTTTTCCCACTGTGCATTCAAGTGACCCATTTATGATACTGGTGGTATTTCAGATCAATAAGAAAATGACTTACTATTTAATAAATGATACTGAGACTATTGATTATTCATTTTGAAAAACATTCATTTAATTTTTTACTTTGTTCAATAATAAAAAGTATGCTCCAAATGATTAAAGAGCTCAACATTTTAAAAAAAATTTTTTATTTTAGTAAGAACATCTGAGATGAGACCTCCTCTTTTCACAAATTTTAAGTGTACAAAACAGTGTAATTAACTATGGACAAGATGTTATACATCAGATCTCAAAAACTTATTCATCTTTTGTAACTGAGACTTTGTATCCGTTGAATAGCGACTCCGGTTCCCCTCCCCCTAACCCTCACCCTTGGCAGCCACTATTTTACTTTCTCCTGTGCGTTTGACTATGTTAGATACTTTATATGAGTGGAATCATGTAGTATTTGTCCTTCTGTGATAGGCTTATTTCACTTAGCATAATGTCCTTCAAGTAAGAGCTCAGTGTTTTTTAAGTCATAAAAGAATAAGAAGAAAATACTTTTTTCGTAAACAAGGCCAACAAAATCCGAAAGTCATTGAAGAAACATCAAGAAATTGACTATACAAAGTAAATTGAAAGTTCTATGCAAGAAAGGTGCTAAAAACAAAATTAGGGCAAATGAAAGACTGGAAGAAAAAATTTACACCTTTTCTAACATGCAAATGATTATTACATGTCTTCATGAAAAAATTTTTGGAGATCAAAAAATACCTTCCATCCCATTCCCCTCCTTCCTTTCAGTCTTCTCAGAAACAGCCACTATCATTAATATGGTACAAATCTGTTCATTTCTTTTTGTTGTTGTTAGCAAAGATGCTTTTATTTTTTGTGTTTTTTTTATTTTTCAGTTTTATTAGGTAGAATTGTTAGTTTGCACATATACAATATACTGCACATATTTTTTAAAATTTACATATATGTACTGTTCATTGTTTCTAAGAACAGTTTAGAGCTCTAGCTTTTTAACCTTACGTAGTTATCAAAGGAATAAAGCCAGCCACAAAGTAAGAATCAACAGAATGCAGTAATCCAGTCATAAAGAACAGTCAAATATGCTTACACATATTCAAGAAAAAAGTCATCTCAGTTATAAATAATAAGTAGTTCATTTGTGTCTTTTTTTTTTTTAAGATCCCACATGTAAGTGATATCAAATGGCAGTTTTCTTTCTCTTTCTGGCCCATTTCACTTAGAATGACGATCTCTAGGTCCATCCATGTTGCTGCAAATGGCATTGTTTTATTTTTTATGGCTGAGTAGTATTCCATTGTATGTATATATACACCACATCTTCTTTATCCAGTTATCTGTTGATGGATATTTCGGTTGTTTCCATGTCTTGGCTACTGTAAATAGTGTTGCTATGAATATTGGGGTACATGTGTCTTTTTGAATTATATTTTTCTCCAGGTATATGCCCAGGAGTGGGATTGGTGGATCACATGTTTAAGTCCATAGTGGCTGCACCAATTTATATTCCCACCAACAGTGTAGTAGGGTTCCCCTTTCTCCACACCCTCTTCAGCATTTATCATTTGTAGACTTTTTAAAATTCATTGTTTTAATAGAAATGCAAATTTCTATGCTACTTCTTTTATAAAAGTAAAAAAGTGTAACAAAATGATGGAGGGAACATACCAAGATAAAATTATTAAATTGCAAGATGTAATTACCAGTTTAAATCTGAGACCTTCAATCTTGGTAATTAAAAAAGAAGAAGAAATCCTTGTTTTGTAAACCTGTGTCTATCTGTTGTGGTTACTTTGAGTAAAGATAGGTAAAATTCAAAAAGTAAGGAAATCACAATATAGCTGTTAGCCTTCTTAAATTTTTGGTAGATGCTTCATAAAAAAGTATTTTTTTCCCTCACATGATTAGGAAGACTCTGTTGGATTGTAAGGTCCTCATACTCCCAACTACTAGGGTTTTTGGAAAGTTCTTTTTTGGAATCTAATACTGTGGTTTAGGTATCTTAATACATGTCTAATAAATTATAGCATTACATGTAATGCTGTAATTTTTTCTTTTTTGCACATACACATTATATTATATGTAAATACATATATACAGTATACTGTACCTAATTTTTAGTTTACATACATGTACCAATTATTGTTTCTAAGAACAGATTAGATCTTTAGCTTTTTATTTATTTTTTTTTAACTTTTTTTTGAGGGGGTGGGGAGGGGAGTTAATTAGGTTTGTTTATTTATTTATTCATTCATTCATTCATTTATATGGAGGCACTGGGGAATGAACCCAGGACCTTGTACGTGCTAAGCATGGCACTCTACTACTGAGCTATTCCCTCACCCCAGATCTTTAGCTTTTTAAACTTACATAGTTATCAAAGGAATAAAGCCAACTACAAAGTAAGAATCAACAGAAGTGGTAATACAATCATAAAGGACAGTCAGATGTGCTTACACGTATTCAAGAAATCAAAATAATAATTAGTTAATTTGTGTCATTATTATTATTTTTTAGATTCCTCATATAAATGATGTCATATGGCATTCTTCTTTCTCTTTCCAGCCCACTTCACTTAGAATGACAATCTTCAGTTCCATCTGTATTGCTGCAAAATGGCATTATTTTTTTAATGGCTGAGTAGTGTTCCATTGTATATATGTACCACATCTTCGTTATCCAGTCTTCTGTTGATGGGCAGTTGGGTTGTTTCTATGTCTTAGCTATCATAAATAGTGCTGCTGTGAACACTGGGGTGCGTGTGTCTTTTTGAATTTTATTTTTCTCTGGATATATGCCCAGGAGTGGGATTGCTGGATCACATGGTATCATTTGTAGACTTTTTAATCATAGCCATTCTGACTGGTGTGAGATGATATCTCATTGTAGTTTTGATTTGCATTTCTCTGATAATTAGCGAAATTGAGCATTTTTCATGTGCCAATTGGCCATTTGTATGTCTTCATTGGAGAATTGCTTGTTTAGGTCTCCTGCCCATTTTTGGATTGAGTTGGGTTTTTTTGATATTAAGGTAAATGAGCTGTTTGTGTATTTTGGAAATTAGTCCTTTGTTGGTCGTATCTTTTGCAAATATTTTCTCCTATTCTGTAGGTTGTCTTTTCATTTTATTGATGGTATCCTTAGCTGTGCAAAAGCTTTTATGTTCATTCCTCTTTAAAAATACTTTTTACATATATGTGTGCATCTATAAACTTTCAGTTTGTGAGGTGTTACATTTGTTGCTGTGGGAAAGTAAGCTTGTTTGCAAGATATTTATGGGTCAGTAGGGTAAACAGAAACATGAAATATCCTCTCAAAAGATACTTAATATGTAAATGCCAAATGGAATGGTATCCATCATGAGTGCCTGGAATTCTAGATATTTTTAAATAATTGCTAAGTGAATTAATAAATACAGAAGTATATGAATCTTAAATGGAAAGTCAGTTCTTTTTTCTTCCCCTCTCCTTCTACTCCCCAGAGGTGAATTTTAATTGTGTGTGTGTTTGTGTTTACTTTTGAATTTATTCAATGCATGTGTATATAAATACACATACTTTTTGACTTAAAAGAAACCACACTGTGTATTAATTTGTAAAGTAAGTTGTTTTTTTTTTTTTACTTAAATATATCCAGGGCATTTTTTAAAATAACAATATAAAATGTTATTTCATTCTTTCATAGTTGAATAGTTCATTATATGAATGTACCACAATTTGCATTAAATGTACCTCTGTTAATTAATATTTAGGTTCTTTTTTTTTTTTTTTTTTTTTTTTTTTACTATTGTAGGATTGCCGTGAACATCTTTATACAATTGTCTTTCCACATATGTCACAATTCCAGTAGTTTCATAAAAGTGAGTTGTGAGTCAAAGGGTTATTTGCATTTTTTTCTTGCAGTTTTATTGAGATAATTGATATATAGCACTGTATACATTTTTTTAGCACTTCTTCAGAATGATTGTATTACTCATTTGCATTGACAAAGGAAATTGAAAAGAAGCCACATTCTTTATATAATATAAATCCTTTGCCCTAAATATTCTATTGCTTTCAATTGTCTTCGTACGTAATTATTCAAAATGAATCTTCTTGTGAGATACATTCCTTTATTGGTTTGATATGTTCTTCCTTTAATACCCCTGATTCATCATAGTTATTTTCCTTTTTTTAAATTTTTATTAACATTTTTTATTGATTTATAATCATTTTACAATGTTGTGTCAGATTCCAGTGTTCAGCACAATTTTTCAGTCATTCATGGACATATACACACTCATTGTCACATTTTTTTCTCTGTGAGTTATCATAACATTTTGTGTATATTTCCCTGTGAGCACTGTATACATTTAAGATGTAAAGCATAAAGATTTGACTTATGTACACCATGAAATGATTATCACAGTAAGTTTAGTGAACATCCATCATCTCATATAGATACAAAATTAAAGAAATAGGAAAAAAATAGTTTTCCTTGTGATGAGAACTCTTAGGATTTACTCTTAATAACTTTCATATGTAACATACAGCAGTTACATTTATCAAGTTGTACATTACTTCCCAAGTGCTTGTTTATTTTATAACTGAAAGTTTGTACCTTTTGACTGCCTTCATCCAGCCCCACACCTCCCACCTCTGGTAACCCCAAGTCTGATCTCTTTTTCTATGAGTTTGTTTGCTTGTTTCTTGTTTTTGAGATATAATTGACCTACAACATTGTGTAGTTTCTGTTACCGAATTTGTTTTTAAAAAGAAATCCCATCATTAACATATGAGATTAAATGTTACTGAATGAATGAATACATGAAATACTTAAGAGTAGAACGGAAGCTAGCCTGAGGGCTAAAATGGTTTGGAAATAATTCTCAGAGAAAGTGGATACTTTAACTAGATCTTGAAAAGTGAGTATGTCACAGAGGAAAGGGGCCAAAGTATTCTTAGTAAGAGGAAGTGGGCCAGACAAGGGGCATGGAAGAGTTACCAGGACAGAAATTTTTACTCTGTCATTATACTCTGTTCATCTCAGTTCAGTTTATGTTGGTGCTTCTTTTCCAGAAAGGAAATTAAAGTGGAGTTAGGCAGTCTCCTGTCCTCAAGGCTTTACTATACCACCTGTGGATTAATCTAAATCCTCTAGCCTAGAATTCAAAGTCTTTTAAACTTTGACTGCCTGTTTTTCTTTTATATGGTTCTTTATTTGGCAGATTCATCTACATATTCTTTTTTATTACTATTATTGAATTATGGTCAATTGACAGTGTTAATTTCTGGTGTACAGCACAGTGATTCATTTATACATATATATATCCCTTTTCATATTCTTTTTCATGATAGGTATTGAATATAATTCCCTATTACATTACAAGGTATTGAATATAATTCCCTATGCTATGCAGTAGGACTTTGTTGTTTATTTTATATACAGTAGTTAGTACCTACAAATTTGGAACTCCCAATTTATCCCTCCCTACTCTCTTTCTTCCCTGGTAGCCATAAGTTTGTTTTCTATGTTTGTGAGTCTGTCTCTGTTTTGTAAGTAAGTTTATATGTGTCCTTTTTTTTTTTTTTTTTCCACATGTAAGTGATATCATATGATATTTTTCTCTTTCTGGCTTAACTTAACTTAGTATGACAACCTCCATGTCCATCCATGTTGCTGCGAATGGCATTGTTTTATTCTTTTTTAATGGTTTATTAATTTTTCATTCTCTTTTAGTGGTATTCCATTGTGAGAGAGAGAGAGAGTGAGTGTGTGTGTGTGTATACACACACCACAATTTCTTTATCCAGTCTTCTATTACTTTAGATTTAGGTTGCTTCATGTCTTGGCTATTGTAAATATTGGTGCTGCCATGAGCATTAGGGTACATGTATCTTTTCAAATTAGAGTTTCCTTCAGGTATATGCCCAGGAGTGGGATTGGTAGATCATAGGGTAAGTCTATTTTTAGTTTTTTAAGGAATATCCTTACTATTTTCCGTAATGGCTGCACCAAACTACATTCCTACCAACAGTGTAGGAGGGTTCCCTTTTCTCCACACCCTCTCCAGCATTTATCATTCATGGACTTTTGAATGATGGCCAGTCTGACTAGTGTTAGGTGGTACCTCATTGTAGTTTTGATTTGCATTTCTCTGATAATTAGCAAAATTGAGCATTGTTTTATGTGCCGATTGGCCATTTGTATGTCTTCATTGGAGAAATGTTTGTTTAGGTCTTCTGCCCATTTTTGGATTGGATTGTTTTTTTTTTTTGTTATTGAGTTGTATGAGCTGTCTGTATATTCTGGAAATTAAGCCCTTATCAGTCTCATTGTTTGCAAATATTTTCTCCCATTCCATAGTTTGTTTTTTTGTTTTATTTATGGTGTTACATACTGTTCTTGAATGAACCATACACACTGCTAATCCATACGCGCACACACACAGAGTTATAAAATTTTGATCTCAGTGGTTGCTTGACCTAAGTGATCACTTCCTTCTGTGCCCTTATGCCTTTTTGGTAGCTACTCATATCCCAATGTCAGGTGCTTGCTGTCATTTACAGTTGTTGGTAGGTCTATTTATGCTTAATTTGTGAAAGATTATCAGTAAATATTTGATAATATTTTATGTAGTGATCTTATCTTGTTCGAGGCACTGAATGTTTTGTTTATAATACTGTTTGGCAACAAAGTTTCTGAAAACTCACAAGAATGTATTTTTCTTATTAATAGATATATCAGTGAATGGACTTGTAATAAACAATAGAAATTATGTATAATTTATATATTAAGCCTGTAAAAAGAAAAAATTTTTTAAAGTACTTAAGTGCCAATTAGCTATCTTGATATCCATGGGAAAACAACACAAGGAAATTTTATAATAATTATTATAATCACTATTTAGTAGTTTTAATATTAATAGCCATCAGTGATCACTCTGTTCTAGATAGACAGTAAATGCTGGCTTTATTCTTACAATAACTCCCATCATGGATAATGTACCCATTTTACATACAAGGAAACAAGTTTAGGGAATTTAACTCACAAGAGCTAGTAAATGGCAACCACAGGATTAGAAACCATGTGTTTCTGCTTAAAACAGCTAGAATTAAGTTTGAATTACTATATTATGCTATGTCAATAATTATTATCTCCAACGTGTAACTTAAAAAAATACGTATTTCTAGGAAATATTTGTTATATGAAAATGATCACTAATGGCACTGTAGTTATCTGCTTTTTAGCAAGCAGGAAGTAATGACTAGTCAATTATGCATTTCTGAAGAAAATTCTGGAAATTCAGAAAAGCATAGTGGAAAATTGAAAACTAGCAACAAACTAGAGAAAACTTAATACATTTATTTCATTTGGTATAAATACAACAGAAATATATGTAATATATGTAAATATATGTAACATGTAAAATATACATAATATTTTCATTGGAATTATACTCTCTATATAATTTTGTATTCTCCCTAACATATCATTGTTTTCCGGCTGTAACTATATATATACATATGTGTATATATTCTTTGAAAATGTCTCTCAGTGGCTGCATAATATATTTTATGTATGTAGTTAAGTTTATTTTATCATTCTCTTGTTAGGCAGGTTAACTCTAACTTTTCTCTATTATAAGTTATACTGTAAGGAGAAATTATCAGGATGGATCCTGTAAGTTCCAGTATTGAAACTCCCCATAAATCTATCTATTTAATGATAGATTAAATATGGACACACAGTTAATACTCAGACTTTTGGCATGATTATAGCTGCATAACTTTGGGTCTTTCTTATCTAGAAGTTATAAAAAATCAAAAGTAAGCAGGGAAAAATAAGAAAAATGCCTCAACTTCCACTTTCAGTGAAATGAAAGACATAACATGTAGACTCCAGATTATATTTAAAGGCTGTCAGAAGCATCTGACAAGGGGCAGAAGCTGTGAGCTTAAATATACTTATTGAAGGTTGAGTTTCACATTGAAGTTTAAAAGCTAATTCTCTTGTTTGTAATGACAAGGTTGGTGACAGAAATACCTGGTTTAATTTAGAAAAGAAGAAAAGGTAGGGATACATTCCCACAGAGCCATATGTACGGGAACCAGCTTTTGTCTCTATTCTCTCAGACATCAAAAGAGGAAGAGTCTTTGGACTGTGAAGTCTGTCCTTCCTTCACTCCACACTTCCTCTCCCCACCCCCACCTCTGGAACCTATATAAATAACTGGTTTAGGAAAAATTCAACTTATTTTATGATGAAAAATATGAAAGAGACTGACACAGTGGCAGAACTTTCCAAGACACAAAGGACACTCATTAGAAAAATGTTGATGCAATGCAGATGAAAATTGTTGTCCACCATTTTACTGCTTCTTAAGAGTTGGAAAAACTTTAAAAAACTCTCCTACAAAAGAACATGAAGCAGAAATGCAGAAACCCGGAAAAGACAAGTCAACGGGACTTGATTAAATGTGAGATAAGCTTTTAGAAAATGACAGAAAAGGAAATAGATCTAACACACTTAAAATTGAAACCCCTATATAAGAAAACCAAAACAGTGCAACAGAACAAATTGCTGTAGGTACAATTAAAACCTAACTAAACTGAAATTTACTTGCTGAAAGGGCACCTGTGCCAGGGAAAACTGACCAGAATGGTCATAAAGATGAACAAAGATTCCTTTGGGCAGCCAACCACCCTCCTTATCCCCCCTATGAAGTTGTTTATAAGGGGTTGATATTAGACTGGCTTCAGATTTGTCTACAACATTCAGTACCAAAAGATGGTACGGCAACGTTTACGAGATAAGGAAGTAAAGCAGGAACCAAAGATTCCATATCCAGTCATGCCATTCTTCAAGTATAAAAGGTACAAACAGAACTCAGGGAATACTGTTAACATGAGCCCTTCTTGAAGAAACTGCTGAAGTAATAAACTTTAGCCAACCAAGAGACATCTGAGGAAAGGATTGGTTGTAACCATTGAATATATACATGGATTTTATAACCCTAAAGAGTAAAACAAATGTGGAGATCATGACAATACATAATGTTACATACCATGATGGTATAAAAATGATAAAAACTAATAAAATTTGAGAGAAGGAAGCTTATAGGTTACCTCATTGTAATTACTGGTAGTTAAAAAGATTTTTAAAGATCAGAAAGCAAGTAATAGAAGTATAAACATAATTAACACTTCAAAGGGAGCCCTAAGTATATACTATTGATCGAATTAGGTAAGGGGAAGAAGAGAGAACATGTTCATTTTAGCATTGTTCATATTAAAGAACTAATAGGTATTACCTTGAAAAAATAGAAATCTAGTGGCATTCTAAGTCATAATTCTATGAGTTACCACTAGAGCAAAAATATAAACTTTATGAAATATTGAAAGAATACAAATCTATCCAAAAGAAAACATCATTTGTTGAAAGAATATTCATATACAAACACATGTAACAAAACATGGCAGTACTAAGACCAAACATATCTTTCATATAAAAAAAAATAGGTAGACTTACCTTTAAAAGAAAAAGATTTTTAAATTAAATTCAAGACAGAATGAATTCTGTGGCTTATACAAGGTATATAGCTACAAGAAAATGATTGTGAACGCTTAACATTTTAAAAGATGGGCATAATGAGAAGAATTTAGGGGAGTCATGGTCTTAAGATACAAGGTGGATTTCATACTAAAAAGCAATACGTTAAGAGTACGAGTTCTTAAAGAGTTCAGTGAAAGTTTAGTAGCTGCGAATATGTGTATATCAACTAAAATAGCAACCTAAGTTAAGCAGAAATTACAAAAAAAATGAGGAAGAGTGGAAAGTCAGTAGTGGGAAATATTTACTTGAAAGACACAAAACAAGCCTTGAACAAATGAAAAGACGCACCCTGTTTTCCAGTGGAAGAATAAGATGGTAGTAATTCTCACTGAGGTAATTTAAAAATTAATTTTTAAAACTAGACATGCAGATTCCAAAGTTAATAAGGAAAATTAAGCAAGAATAGTCAGGAAAACTGAAAAAAATAAAGAGGGCTGAGGGAGAACTCACCTTTACGAAAATTAAGATACAAAGATAAAGTAAGCAAAACATCATCGTACCAGCCAACAAACACACATGAGTCAGTGGAACAGAATAGGAAATCCAGAAATAGTTTCAAATGCATGTAATAATATAATAAAGGTAGCATCTCGGGTCCGTGGAGAAAGGTCAGCTGCTCAGTTAACTGGAAACAGCTGGATAGCCATATGAAAGACGTTGGATCTGTGTTTCAGACTTACACGAAATGGATCAGTGAAAAATAAAGCCATGAAAGTAACAGAAGAGAACATTAAAGAAGTCTTTTTATAATTTTGATGTGGGGAAGAAGACCTTTTAAATTGACCCCAGAACTCATAAAATAATGGATAAGTTTTACTGCATTGAAAAAGTAGCCTCTGAATGGATAAAGCAAATATGATATATACATACAATGGAATACTATTCGGCCTTGGGGGAAATAAAGGGAATCCTGTCATATGCTACAATATGGATAAACCTTGAAGACATTATGCTAGGTGAAATAAGCCAGTCACAAAAAGACAAAAAATGCATAATTCTACTTGCATGAGGTATCTAAAGTAGTCAAACTCTTAGAAAGGAGAATAGTGATTCCAGGGCCTAGGGGGAGAAGGAAAAGGAGAGTTGTTCAGTGAGCATAGAGTTTAAGTTTTGCAAGATGAAGAGTTCTAGGGATCTGTTGCACAACAGTGTGCATACAATTAACATTCTTATACTATACATTTTAAAAGCCATATATATATGGCTTTGTGAACACTGCTTAGGGGTAGGGCTTGTATACATTGCACATCCACAGTGGTGGAAGGAAACAATGAAAGCCTCCTAGATCTGGGCCAACTTGCCCATGATTTAGTGACTGGATCTCCAGAAAGAGCCATCTGCAGCAATTAACAAACCTCATTCTGGGGTAGGAGGCTTGGGTGAGAGGTGACAGCAAATGAAAAATTGTTAAAGTGAGGTAAGCGCAATTAAACTTCAGTTCCTTTCCTACATCTTGTATAGCTAGGTATTTGCCTCTTCATCATGAAGGCAAAAACCTGTTAATGGGAAAAAAAAATACACCAGATACAGATGAAAGTGGGGCCTTCAAATCTGAAATGGTGATTAAATGAAAAGTCTGCGTATGAAAAGTTGAAAATCTCTGTCTCAGTGCTCATTGACTCCTTGATTTATAGATTTATGCCCTTCTGAGAAGATGTTAGAAGAGTGCTCTCTGGGAAAACTAAACTGTGTAAAACTATAGACTTAACCAGTACTGACACTGAAACTTATGTTCCTGCTTTATTACTCTGCAGCGGTGGTTCTTAGGTTTTTTGGTTTGAGGACTCCCCAAGAGTCTTTTTCAAATGTGGAGTATAGCTATTTACTGTATTATAAATTAAAACAAAAATTTAAGATAATTCTTTTAAAAGCAATAATAAACCCATTATATGTTATCATAATATACTTGTATGAAAAGTAACTATTTTCCAAAATATAGTAACATAGCATTTTCACATTTTTGCAAATCTGATGTCCAGCTCAATAAAAAATCAGCTGGATTTTAATATCTGCTTCTGCATTTGATCAGATGTAATGCCCCATGTCAGGTGTGTAGCCTCTGCAGAACACTGTGTACTTGTGAGAAAATGGGAGTGAAAAAGGCATATAATGTCTTAGTATTAATAATGAAGATAGTTTTTGACTTTTAAGACCCCCTGAAAGTCATTGCTTGATGACTCTCAAGAATTCTTAGACCACACTTTGAGAACAGCTGCTTTACACTGAACTCACCAGTCATAACTCCACACAGAATTTCTCAACAGCATTTGATGCCTTACTCTGATACATGAATAGACAGCTGGAGATTACCAAACAATTGAGGAAAACCTGTAACATGAAAGATGGAAGCCAAAGCAGAAAGTTGGAAACAAGTGACTTTGACTTGGAAGAAGAAAAAATGGTACAGGGAAGAAGAAAAGTTGAAAGACAGTTTAAAGCTTAAGAAGGCTAAAAGAAGCTATTCTATTTGTGAAACCAGAGCTAGAAGTTATAAATAAGGAACATCATAGAGCAAAAATGAGCTCTAAATTTAAAATACCAGAGCAGATAGGAAATGTGAAAGATGTAATTATAAAATAATAGAAGGAAATGTTGACAGATTTTGTTTGTAACAGGATTAGGGAAGGACTTTGTGTACAAAATTTTAAAAGCACATTGCATTAGTCAAAAAGTGGAATGAATTCGTTTACATTAAGGTTAAAGAGTTCTGTATATTGAAGGGACGTTTATGATAGGATGGGAGAAGATATTTGTAAAATATAAAACTAGCAAGGATCTCACAGCTAGAAGATTAAAGGAACTCCTAAAAATCAAAAGGAAAAAGACATCCACCCTAATATAAAAGTACACTTTCTAGCCTCTCTCGCTCCCTCGTCTTGAGAGACAGCCTGCACTCTCTCTGTGGAATGTGTATCTACTTTTACTTTAACCTGAGCACTCAACCCCCATACCTCGTGGCCTTTCTCTTGCCTTCTGAAACAGCCTGCACTCTATGTAGTATATATCTCTCTAGGTAAATCTACCGTTACTCAAAAAAAAAAAAAAAAGCACATTCTAAAGAGGCAACTTATAGAAGGAGGAACCCCAAAGCTTATAAACCTATAAAGAGATAATCACAATCTTTAGTTGTCAGAAAATGTAAATTAAAACAAATGAGATATGACTTTATACCTATTAATTTGAACAAAACAAAAAAATAGTGCATTAGTTGATCTATTTCTTCGTAATAGATTATCCTCCAAATTTAGCACCTTAAAAACAACAAACATTAGCTCACAGATGCTGAGGATCAGGGATCTGGTAGCAGCAAAGCTGAGTGGTTCTAGCTCGACATCTCTTGTAAGGCTGCAGCCAGAGCTGCAGTCATTTGAAAATTTGACTGGGGCTGGATTATCTGCTTCCAAGATGGAACAGTCACACAGCTGTTGGTAGGAAGACTCATTTCCTTACTAGTTGTTGGCAGAAGGTCTTAGTTCTCCACTATATGGACCTATCCACAGGGCCGCTTGAGTGGATCCATAAGACTCCTTGGTCTTAGTGACATGGTGTTATGGACTGAATGTTGTGTTCCCTCTCCTACCCAAAGTTTATATGTTGAAAGTTTATGTGTTCAAATCTAATCCCCAGTGTGATGGTATTTGGAGGTAGAGCCTTTTTGGGAGATGGTTAGCTAACAAGAGTGGAACCCTCATAAATGGGATTTTAGTGCACTTATAAAAGGCCAGAGAGTTCACTTTTTCCACCGTGTAAGAATATGATGAGAAAGTCAGTAATCTACAACCCAAAAATGTCCTCACCAGAACCCAAACGTGCTGATATTATGATCTTGGACTCCCAGCCTACAGAACTGTGAAAAATAAATTTGTTGTTAATAAGGTGCTCGGTTTATAGTATTTTGTTATAGCACCGTGAGCTAAGACACATGGCATCTGGCCTTCCCCAGGGCAAGTGATCCAAGAGGGAGCAAACAGGAAGCCACTCTGCCTTTTATGATCTATCCTCCCAAATTACATACTTTCCTATTCATTAGAGGCAAGTCACTTAGTCCAGCTACACTTAGGAGGAGGAGAAAAGTTTCACTCATGAAAGAAGAAATTTATAAACTTTCTAAAACTATTACACTGGATAATGACAAGTGTCTTAATAAGAGTGTAGACTTTGCAGCCATTCTGGAGCTCAGTCTTTCAGTACTTAGATTAAAAATATGAATGCCTTATGACCCAGTAATTTTGCTTCTAAACATATATCTAAAGGTATTTGTAAGAGCTTCATAGGGGATATGTACATGGATGTTGATTGCAACATTATTTGTAGCAGCAGGAATTAGAGTCTATCTGGGTATCTCACATTACCATCTAAGTATAGATAAGTAAAATTTGTGAATACACATTGTATTAGGTTCCTAGGACTGCCATAACCAAGTACTCAGTACTACAAACTGGGTGGCTTAAAACAATAAATTCATTCTGTCATAGTTCTGGAGGCCAGAAGTCCAAAATCAAGATGTAAACAGGGCCATGCTCTCTCTAAAACTTTGGGTAGAATCCTTCCTTGCCCATTCGTAGATTATGGTGGTGGCTCTTAATCCTTGGCACTCCTTGGCTTGCAGGTACATTACTCCAATCTTTGCCTCCCTTATCACATGGCATTCTCCCTGTATGTCTTCACATGGTATTTTCCTCTTCTTATAAGGACACCAGTCATACTGGATTAGGGCCTTTCCTATTGACCTCATCTTGACTTGATTATATCTACAAAGACTCTATTTCCAAATATGGTCACATTTACAGGTACCAGAGGTTAGAACTTTAACATATCTTTAAAGGATACAGTTCAACCCATACACGCACTATTATATAGCAGTCAGTAGCAATTGATTAAATGTACACATGCACATGGAAAATATAAGAAACAGAATGAGGAGATAGAAACAATAACATTTACATAAATGAAAAGAGTCTTATGTGTGTTCATCAGTGCTCTGCAGAGAAATAAAACCAATAGGGTGGAGAGAGAGATTTAAAGACTTCAAGGAATAGTCTTACATGATTATGGAAATCAAAATCTGCAATGTCATCTGGCAAGGTAGAGATCAAGGAGAGCTGATGGTACAGTTCCAGTCTGAAGCCCAGCAGCCAGATGTAGGAGAGCAGATGGTGTAGATGAAGTCCAGAGACAGTGTGCTGGAGAATTCCCTCTTACTTGGGGATGCTGTTCTTTTTGTTCTAATCAAACCTTCAGTTGATTGGATGAAGCCCACCTACTTTATGGAGGACAGTCTGCTTACTCAGAGTTAGTGATTTAATGTTAATGTTGTCCGAAACACTCTCCAAGTTGACACTTAAAATTAACCTTTACAAGTCCCTCTCTTGTCAAACTGACTCCTATAGACATCTCCTTAAACCAGATTGTCTCCAAGTAAAGACAATAACAAGGTCATACTTCCACCTCACATAATACAGCTATTTTGTGTACAACCAAAAACACGCTAACCCTTTCCCCAGAAGAGGATGCAGATGCTTTGGATTATGTTTACTCTTTCTCCTTAATATCCCATAACTGAAATACTGTGATGTTATTTTTATATATACTGTATATAATAAAGTTATTAGTCTTATATTAAATGATAAAGGGATAAGAGGAAATATGTTCACTTTATATACACACACAAGTATATTCATAACAAAATAAGGAAGAAATGCTCATTACAGTTACAGGCCTCATTTCTGCAACTGGTCGTATGGTCATAGCTGGTATTCATAACTACATTTGTCCTATTGTGTATTACCTTTGCCTTCAGCAAGAAACTCAGCTAGCCATAGTTGTTTACCTGGTGTGGTGACCCAAAACCTTCATTCCTGAAGGATCTGGGCCAGTAGTAGTCCTGCGTGAATTGGATTGTTGTAGTTTTCCATTGATTTTAATGACAGGGTATAGTAATGCTAAGAGTGCCCCTGGGGATCTCTTGTATTCCAGACATACTCTTCTTTACCTCCATTGTGGAGTAGCTGTCTAGTCTCTCCTTGATCCAATCATCATAATATAACATAACTCCCTTCTTGGCCTATTAGTTCAGAACTATGAAGAGTCCAAAATGTCCAGGTGGCAGTTTTAACATCCAATTCAGTGGAATCATTGTTATGTCTCCTTATGGAAGCATTTCTTCCTTTGGAACTAAGATCTCTAGGGCAGTAAGAGCATGAGGTCATGGGGGAAAGGAAGCAAAAATTTTCCTAGTGGGTCACTAGGGATACTAGTGGGTGTTGCTGCTTCTATTTCTACACCTTGATTCCTGGATCTTTGAATCCTAGTTATGGAAGAAATTCCACTTTATATTGGATGCCGATTCAGAGCATATTATAGAGCTTTCTGGAGAACCTTGCCCAAACCATGCAAGGTAACCTCTTGGAGAGTGATGGAAATGTTAGTTATCTTGATTGTGGTAGTGGTTTCATTGGTGTATACATCCATCAAAATTCATCAAAGTGTACATCTGAAATATGTATAGTTTACAGAAACCATACCATAATAAAGTTGTTGTGTTTTTTTTTAAGGAAGGTATTGCCACCTAAGCTGGTGCTATAGTTGAGTATTCAAATGGGCCCTTTTATCATTCTGTCAAGCCAGCTACTTCAGGATCATAGGGCACTTGGTAAGATCAGTGAATTCCATGAGCATGGGCCCATTGCTGCATTTCATTTTTGTTAAGTAAATTCCCTTGATCAGAAGCAATGCTGTGTGCCATACCACGAGGGTGGATAAGGCATACTGTAAGTCCATAGATGGTAGTTTTAGCAGAAGCATTGCATCCAATGAAGGCAAATCCATATCCAGAGTAAGTATATTCTAGTAAGAACAAATGCTGCCCTTCCGTGATAAAAGTGGGTCCTATAGAATCAACCTGCAACCAGGCTGATCACCCTAGGAAGTAGTGCCATCTAGGACACTCAGTGTTTGTCTTTGCTGCTGGCAGTTTGAGCGCTTAGCATGCCTATAGCCAGGCTGACCTTGTGAGTAGAAGTCCATGTTGCTGAGCCCATGCATAACCTCCGTCCTTGCCACCGAGATCACTTTGTTCATGAGCCCACTGGACTGAGACATTGGTGGCTGGGAAAAGAGTCTAATATCCACAGAATGGGCCATCCTATCCACTTCATTACTCAAATCCAACTCTGTGTAGGGTCACCCTTTGTAGGCATTGCCATAGGACACATATATCTACATTTTTCACTCATTCAGAGAGGCCTATCCACATACCTCTTTCCCAGTCTTCCCTGTCACCATCTTTCCAACTGTGATCTTTCCAAGTCCTTGAACATCTAGTCAAACAATTGACCACAGCCTACGAACTGGTTTATAATCACATGTCTGGCAATTTCTCCTTCCAAGCAAAATTAACAGCCTGGTGCACTGCTTGAAGTTCTGCACATGGGGAGGATTTCTCTTCACCACTTCCCTTTAGGAATATCCCAGAAAGAGGCTGAAGTGCTACAGCTGACCCCTTTTCAGATGGTGCCTATATATCATGCAGAACCATCTGTAAGCCAGGCCTGAGTTTTCTCTTCCTCTATAGCTGATTGTAGGGACTCTGAATGAGGCTGTACAGGTACAGTCTGAGAGAGAGGATAGTGTGGCAGGGGTAGGGGCCATGGACATTTGGGCCACATCCTCATGTAACTTACTTGTACCTTCAGGACATTCTTGGGACCCTCTTTTTTGTACCACTTCCATTTGTTGATGGAGTGCTGCCATGCGCACCCAACTTTACAGCTTGGTGGGTCAGATAACACCTAGTTTATGACGAGCAGCAGCTTAGGTTGCATGGTAACCTGATGACCCATGGTTGAGCATGTAGTCTCTGCTAAAGCCCAGCATCAGGCCAAGAGCTATTTTCTTAAAAGGAGAATAGTTAGGTGCAGAGGATGACTGGGCTTCGCTCCGAATCCTAAGAGCCTGTGGTGCAGTTCCAAACAGCATCCCTGTCTGCCACTGATATGGCCCATGTCAGAGCAACTTACAAGGCAGCTTGGATCTATTGCAGAGCCTTCTCTTGTTCTGGGCCCCACTGAAAGTTAGCAGCTTTTTGGGTCACTCAGTAAATGGGCGAGAATAACACACCCAAGTGAGGAATATGTTGCCTCCAAAATCCAGAGAGGCCCACCAGGTGTTGTGTCTCTAGGCACTGGGCTTTTTTGGTTTCTGATTGTTTTAACTGTAGGATGGACCAGATGCAACCAGTTATCTTTCGCCTTAGAAGGCATATCTCAACATGCCCCACATCACAACCTGTAGAAATTTCACTGATGTTAAATTCCCCTGAATTCCTGTTTGATTTATTTTTCCACTTCCTGGTACATAAATGTCTTACCAATAAGTCTAAAGTAGTTGTTTCTTCCTGCTCACTAGGTCCAGTTAGTGTAATATCACCAGTGTAGTGGATCAATGTGATATCTTGCGGAAGGGAAAAATGATCAAGATCCCTCATCACACCATGTGTACAAACTAATCCTTGTTTTGCAGTAAAGATTCATTGTTAAGCATTTTAGAATAGTTGCCTTTGTATAAAAAGAGCAATGAAAATAGAAACTAAGGATAAAATAAGTACAAAAAGAACTTAAAATATGCAAATAACATTGTTAAAGTCAATGAAGAATCAGAAACTAGAATCAAAAGATCAAAAATATGCAACATGGGTAAGAAAAGAAGAGAACTGTCAGTCTGGGAGACCCAACTCAAATACCAGGAGTTTCAGGGGAAAAAAAATTTGAGAGGAAGTAATTCAAGGAAATATTTCAAGAAAATTTCTCAAAAACAACAAGAATTTGCAGGTGGAAAGGGCCCACCATGCATTCATGACAATGAATGATAAAAGGCCCACATTAGGTATTTCACAGTGAAATTTCAGGACATCCAGAGATAAAGGGAAAAATCTAAAAGCGTCTGGAGAGAGGAGAGAGTCACATACCAAAGATCGTGAGTCAGAATATCATTGAACTCAGAAACAAATCTGAAAGACACCTGAGCATCATGTGTTCACATTTATGATGAAAAATGATGTCTACTTTAGAATTCATTGGTTAGGCATACTATCAGTCAATTGTGAAGTAGAATAAAGTAATACCCTTGAAATGTATGAAGAAAAATATAAAGCCTAAAGGTATACAAAAATGAACAAGTTCACAGTCAAAAATAACCATACTTCACAAACTTAGTAAGGATATAGAAGATTAAACAGTACAGTTGACAAGCTTGATTTAAAAGTTATATAACCCTGTATACATATATAAACATACACACACATGTAGAGCATATACATTATTTTTAAGCATAAAGATTTCAGTGACAAAAGCTGAATTTCTATTACATCACAGTGGAAATTTCATCAGACTTCATGAAATGAATGTTATTTAGAACATACTCTTGGACTTCAGTTTAATTGAGAAGTCAGCAACAGTAATGAGTTTAAAATTATATTTAAACAACTTTTGAACAGCAACAATAATAAATTTTAAAAATTACGTTTGAAAGTTGAATTAGAGAGCTTATGAGATAAGAGAAAATCACATTAGAAATTACAAAATATTTAGAACTCTGACAGAGAAATACTACATGTCAGAACTTGTAGGTTGCAACTAATGTGAATGGACATTCCTTTGCTTAAATTTTTTAAGACTGAATATGAAGTAGAAATTAATGAAAAGGCAAATAATGAGATCAATATATATAGACCAATAGACAAACTTCTAACATGAAGAATTAAAGGAAAAAGATACAAATAAGCAATATTAAGACAAAAAAGAATATGACCACAGATGGAATAAGAATTTTAAGAATCCTTAGTAGTAACATAATACCTTTGTATGGTGACAGACAGTAACTAGACTTATCATTGCGATCATTTTGTTATGTATAGAAATATTGAATCACTATGTTGCGCAGCAGGAACTAACATATTGTTGTAGGTTAGTTATACTTAAAAACTTACAGAAAAAGAGATCAAATTTATGATTACAAGAGGCAGGGGTTGGGGAAGGGGGAAATTGAATGAAGGTGTTCACAAGGTACAAACTTCTAATTATAAGGTAAATAAATACTAGGGATGTAGTGTACAACTTGATTAATGTGATTAAAACTGCTGTATGTTATATATGAAAATTGTTAAGAGAATAAATCCTAAAAAAAAATTATCAAGAATCTCATAAGGAAAAAAAATTTCCTTTTATTTTGTATCTGTGTGAGATGTTGGATGCTCACTAAACTTATTGGGGTGATCATTTCATAATATATGTAAGTCAGATCATTATGCTCTACACCTTAAATCTATACAGTACTGTGTATCAATCATATCTCAATTTTAAAAAAGAATTTTAAGAATCATAAGATAATTGATTGCTTTATTCATGAATGCTTTATGTAAAGCTTGAATCTTAGATGACAGTTTTAGAAAGATATAATTTGCCAAAATTAACCTTAGAAAAAAACTAACACTAATAAATTAATCACCAATAAATGCTAAATAGGAAACCACAAATACACTTTTACCAACTTCTCCACCATAAAGTACACTGAACCCCCAAATTTTATAGTTACAGAGAAGAGAACAAGAAGACTTTTCCATTTTACAAGACTATCATTCAACAAATAATTCCAGAGCATCTGTGCTATATACAAAAATATTTGATACCCAAAGCAACTTATGACAGTACAAGAAAAAGTAGTACTTAATCTTATAAACAGGAATGCAAAAATCTTAAAACATTAGCAAATTAAACCCAACTTAGTATTAACAGAAGAATACATCACAGTCAAGTGGGGTTAATCCCAGAAATCCAAAGTTAGCTTATTAGCAGAAAACCTTATAATGTAACCTGTCACTTCTAACAAATTAGAAGAGAAAAAAGTATTTAATATATTCATTGATCAGATGTTGAGCATCCACCACCTACCAGGAACTAGGCATTATTAATGGTGTGTATCAGTGTACAAACCAGAGTCCTGTTTTCATGGAGTTTACAGTCTAGTGTAAGGCAAATGATAAATTAGATTATGTGATAAGTGCTATGAAGAAATATAAATATCAGATAAATTGGGGAAATACCAGATAAAGAGTGATAATTTTTACTAATAATCATTCATACATTAAACGTAAACCAAGTCTCCTCTTTCCATCTCTGTTCTACTTCAGTCTCTTTGGCATTTACTTTTCCCTAAGCACAATTTGAAGACCTCTACTGTAAAATAATTAGATAATTAAGTAAATACTCCTGTACAGAAAATATGGTGACAGCTGCTGAAAATGACTTATTGGCCAGCAAGGTCTATCTTATAATAACTCTCTCTTTATTAGTTGAAGTTTCTAAGTTTGAAATTCCTGTCTAGGGAATGATATACATGTATGGAATATAAACATATTTACATTTTAATATATATTTATAATCTAATAAGCTATATAATTATACATGTAATGTAATTATACATTTTGTGTTTCTTAATAAAAACTTGACAAAGACCGTCCATATATATAATTTCTTTTTCACATAGAACAGTTTTACTTTTATCTCTCATAGGATTAAAGGGAAAAATAAGCTATTTCCCTAGCTTATTAATCAAGTATTATAGCACAGTGTCTTTAGCATAGTTTTAAAGTTGTGTTAAGCATAAGTCTGGGAGTTAAGTTTAATTTGAACATAGTGCTAAATGAAGCAGAAGTCATATAAATTAATTTCACAGAAAGACCTACTCTTAATCCCAGATAAGCAGTCTCACAAATGCCTCCCTATCAGTCTTTATTAGATGAACTGTAGAAGATCTCTAGCTTTATAAAAATGTTTTATATACTCCCAAAACAACCCTAAGGTATATTAGAGTTCTATAATTTAGCACTGTATTTGAAGGACAACAGTTATTTCAGAAAAATCTGAACTATTTAATTGGACTTTGGGAGATCTTCTTGGATGTCTGTTGGTTCTCTTTGTTTAATCCCTACAAAAGAACTAAACTCTCATGCCTTGTCTACATTAAAATACTACTTTAACTGAGCTTCTGCTAAAAGTGCTTCTTAAAGTAACTTTTATATTTATGTATTTTTAAAAACTTAAAAAGCAGAATTATATAAAGTATTTTAGGTCTCTTCTGTCAGACCCCTAGTTTACCTCAAGATCCCCCCTCCCACTATAAATGTATTTATTTATTTTAAGTTGCCTAAGACAACAATCAAGAATTGGGTAGCTTCCAAAAAGATGTGTGCACAAAAGGTCTTTCACTTTGCCTAGCCCAAAGGTTTCAGACTTGCAGCCAGCAGACTGATCTGGTCAATAGAATGTCTTATTTGTCCTGCACAGTGTTCCTAAAAAATAAATTCAGTTGGTTTCCAACATTTTAAATGTGAGATTTCACATAGTCTTGATTCCTGGGTCTGTTAACATTTCAAATCATCTGATACCACTTGGCATGAATTCCAGCCTGGCAACAGTTGGTCAGGGTTTAGCACTGGGTAAGAATTGCATGAGTCGTAAACTCTCCAGTTCCCTGTATCCCACACCATTTAGTTTTACTTCAGTCACTTTCTTAATTGTAACCTTTGTGAGCATTTAAGTGTATGACCATTGCTACCTTATTGACTCCTTGCAGTCTTTTTAAAATTTTTGTTTCTAATTGTAGCATGGGAAAGTAATTAAGCTAAATTTTTTAAAAATTTTTTTAAAACTTGAATTTGGGCTAGCATTGCCATCTCTTTCCTGGAACTGTACTATATATCATCAGGAGAATAAGTGTATGTGTATATCTGTATCTGTCTGTAGAGGTACATATGCATAGATAATACATATTTATTCTTCATTAACTTTCTCAAAGCTTTTTTGATGTTGATTGTCCTGGAGTCTGTTTCTATAGGAAGAATGTTGGTAAATTCAGTGATGTTTGTTTAAGGTCCTAATTTTTTTAAGTGATGATATAACTATTAGAATTAATGATTTCTCAACTCTCTATCACTAAAAAAAAACCCATTTTTTAACCTTTTTCTGTGTCATTAAGCTAGGCACTTGGGATAGTCATTTATACTGCTTACTAGATATTTTTGGCTTTGTGCCATCTGGCACTTTCTGATCCCTCTGTCACTAAGCCTTGTGAACAGTTCTAGCCAAAGAGTTGTGATTGGAAATGAGTATGTCACTTTCAGACAAATCATTTGTCAATATGAGACCTTCCAGAGCTCTTTCTTTCTCCTGTTGCTACTAGCAGTGGTTCAGAGAATGACTGTTCCATAAGTCTGAGTTCCAGAGGAGAACAATTAATACAGAGCAGAGCTCTTCACCAACCAGTGATAGACATGTAAAGTGAGTGAGAAATAAATTGTTGCTGTTTTAAGATAGAGATTTTTGGAGTTGTTCATTACTGCAGGTTTTAACCAAGCTTATCTGATACTACACTAACAATAAAGTGAAGAAAGACTGATGTAATTAACTAATCAGTTAAAGCAGTTAATTAAAGGCAGCTATATTAAACAAAATCTGCATCATGCAAGCTATTAGAAGATTGTTCTTAATCTTTACGATAATTTTTTATTTATAAATTGTGTCATCAAAGACCTTAATTCTTAGAAATTACAACTCTGAGAGTACACACAAAAGCTATGTCAGAGATCATAGAACATTTTGCAGAGTGAATACCATGTTTTATACATAACAATAGAAGATGGTCATTAAGGCTTATCGTAGAGAAGCCTGCTTTCTATCAGTGGTGTGTGTGTGTTTTCTCAAGAGTAGCATGGACCTGAAAGTTTTTAAACAACCTTCCTAGATAGGTTATAGATATTTGTGACATAACATAATTTTGTGAAGTAATTTTAGAGCTGGAAGAACCCTTAGATATCATGTATTACAACACCCTTATTTTATAGATGTTATATGTTATGAAAGATGAAATAAAGAACATGTTTGAATAACCTACTTTGTATATTATTTTTGGTTTTAAAATACCAATTTGATTTCCCTTTCCCAGCTAATAATTTTCTTAGCTCTTTTTGCTGACATTTGTTTTTCTCTTGCTTCCTCATTTTCCCCCTTCTTCATTATATTTAATCCCCACAGTAATTCTAAGAAGTAGATATTTTTCTCCTATTTTACAGTTGTGGAGACAGGCTTAGTGAGGCAAAGTAACCTGCCCAAGACCTTATAGCTAAATAACAGAGCTAATATTTGAACAAATTCTGTTGATTCTGATTGCCCATGTTGTTTCCACCTATGTCTTCTATGTGTTTAAGATTCTTACACAAATGTAGAGAATGTTTTTACTTTGTGTGATTATTAAAATTAGATCTGTCAGAATGACAGGAAGCCCAAAGCAATAGTTGTTTTAAAAAGGTAGAAGTTTATTCCTCTCTGTTGTGATAATAGTCTAGAGGTATGCATCTAAGATTGGTATGAAGTCTCCACCATGACATTAGGGACCTGGGCTCCTATTTTATTACTCCACTATCCTTAAGCACATGAGTTTATGGTTCAAAATATCTGCTTATGTTACAACATTCTACCTAGCAGTAAACAGAAAGAATAAAGAATGGCCCTCTTCCTTTCCTTTAGAACCTATCCCTGAAGTCATATAAGCCACTTCTCCTGTTATCCCATTGGCCAAAACCTAGTCAGTTGGTCTGCTCAGGGAGGCTGAGAAATGCGGGCTATATTCTAGATGGTCATGTGCTCAGACAGAAATCTGGGGTCTGTCACAGAAGAAATAAGTAGATTTGGAGTAACAGCAATTTCTGTCACTGTGATGTAATCAGTTTTGTTTGAAATGGTTTATTTGTAGGTACTTATTGAACACTTATGTACCATGTACTGTGGCGTATAAATATATACAATGGAAAATTGTATTAATTCTTGTGTTCATTTAAAGGTTAGAAAAATTTTACTCTAAATTGGTTAAAATAAAGAGTACCCAGGTGTTCTGTTTGTATGTATGAAAGAAAAGTCTGAAAGCGTTTGCTTAATATTTTACTTTAAAATATTATTGGCATAATAAATGAGAAAAGAGCATCCTTGTCTCATGCACCAGAGTATGATTAATAATGTATATGGATTCATTTAGGGATGTAAAAAGCAGAATTAAATTTCAAGGCTTTGCCTCTTTTATTTTTCACTTCCACTATTTGTTGGTCAAAATACCTACTTGATATACATGTCATTTCCCTAATGAATATGAGTTAGTGATTTACCCAACTTCTTATAAGAACTTTTTACTCATCTTGACTGAAGACCCTACTGCTTATGTATAACATAATTTATTAAATCTAGGTACTTACTGAATATTTATGTTACTACTGACTTTATGAATTGTTCAAAGGTAGTTTCTATCTCTGTCATTATCTTTGTGTGATTTCTCATGAAGTAACATCAGTACATAAAATTTTTTTTATATTTAATGAATAGGTACATTTATTGAAGTTGGATTTGACTTAGCTATCCTAGTTATAGTAGTGGTCTTATAAACTGAAGATCAGCACAGCCTTTGTAAACACAACCAAATTACCAACTTTTAAATTTAAGTAAATGTAAAATTCTAGCAAATATGCTGTAAATTGGTTACCATTTGTTCAAAATAGCAAGTAAAACCGTGAATCCAGCTTTTCACTTATCTTTATGCTCTAGTGAAAGATGCTGTATTTCTTCAAAGTCAACCAATACCTTTGAACATATTTGTACCACAACCCCAAATTACTAGGTCTAAAGAAAACTGTGTGAAACTTGAAATAATGTTATAACTTTTACTTAGCTACTTCATAAATTAGGATCTGTTTATAGACCATTTGTTTTAAACAGTTTATTAAACTAATGCCATTATGATTTGATTACAGGCTTCACTTAAGTTTTCTGTAACTGGATTATTTCAGAGATGTGTAAGTGAATTCTGTTCTCTATTAGTCTTATAGCAGAACACTTCTATAAGGTCAACTATGTAGTGATTATTCTTGAAAAACATATTTGAATAAAATTATTTGATAATAGCTCAGTAGCTTTCCTATGATACCAACAGATCTATAGCATTTTAACTTGAGACAGTTTCATTTTGAGATAATTTAACAACAGTATTTTGGTTTTATTTTTCTGTACTGAAACAGGTTTGGAGGCAAGAGTGAAAACGTAAAGCTAATGTAAGTCTTTGGACTGATTATTTTAGATTTGTTATAATTATTAAACAGAATTGGTATGCTTGGTGCTATGATCATCTATGTTGAAGGAGGATCTAAAGAAATAATTATACATACATGCATATTTTGAGATTTGTACATAATTTTTATGATGAAGTTTACCCCATAGATTAGGTTTTGATTCTTATTTTTCCCTTTTCTTCCCAGTTCTTCACACCACTCTACTTTAATTCCTTTTGAATTTCAGATGGTTACTTCTCTAGTCCAATGGCACTAACAGTGGAGCTTTTTCAAAATTCAAGGTACTTTTGGATGTGAGTAACTTAAATCTGACTCAAACTGTCTTAAACAATCAGAAAACTTATCTTACATGACAGGAAGTTTTGTTTCAAGTTAGTTTCCCTCAAGACCTAGGGTGGCTGCCTACCACAATAATGCCACAACATTTATCCTTGTTAGTAACTACTAGGAGAAAAGAAAGAAGGACCTCTTTTACTCAGAAGTCAAAAAAGCAAACTGTTTCTAGTGTCTCACTGGGCCAAATTAACTCAGGCCTGTACTCATCCTTGAAGAGAATGAAATTACCATAAATAGCTATATTCTTGTGTGATGGAATAGATATTATGAAGTCAGTCGCAGTGTCTCCCTCATAAGTAAAGTGTGAATATATACATTTTTACAAGTTCTACAGATGATTCAGTGCACAGCTAAGTTTGAGCACTGCTATACTTTCCAGTTCAAAAAATAATAGAAAAGGGGGATAAAAGCATGTTAGGATAAGTGTCCTAAACTCCTATAATAGTGTCTGTTAACCCTTTTTAAAAATAGGTATGTTTAGCAAGCTACTTCTTTGGTCTATCAGAGAAAAGAGGAGTCTGTAGTTAGTCTCAGGAACACCTAAAAGAAATAACATCTAACATGACAGAAAGGGAGAAAAAAATCTATAAACTGCAGGAGTAACACAAGAAACCCAACAGTTTAGGACACCTTATTTTAAAAATAGCTTTGTGGTGATCATTTTGTAATATATAGAAGTACTGAATCACTATGTTGTGTGTCAGGAACTAACAGTGTTGTAGGTCAATTATACGTCAACAAACTCATAGAAAAAGAGATCACATTTGTGGTTTTCAGAGGCGGGGTTTAGGGGTAGAGGGACTAGATGAAGGTGGTCAAAAGGTACAAATTTCCAGTTGTAAGATAAATAAGTATTAGGGATATAATGTACAATATGATTAATATAATTAACACTGCTTCACATTATATATGAAACCTGTTAAGAGTAAATCCTAAGAGTTCTGATCACAAGGAAGAAATTTTTTTCTTTTTCTTTTATTTTGTATCCCTGTGAGATGATGGATATTCACTAAACTTATTGGAGTGGTCATTTCATGGTATATGTAAGTCAAATCATTATGCTTTACACCTTAAACATATACTGTGCTATATGTTAATTATAATTCAGTAAAACTGAAAGAAAAGAAATGCATTGTACTGATGGGTGGGTCTTCCAGGGTCTCATCACATTACAAAGTGGTAGACTTATTTCATGATCCTAATGATTATCTTATAAAAATCAAATTGTTATATTATTTTAAAGGTAAAATAAGGTAATTTACTTTAGAAATATTTTTAGTCAAAATGATTGAAATTAAAATTCTGTTTTGGTACTTGAAGGGTTTTTAAGCCCTCCAGACATTCTTAAAAAGTAGCTATAGATAAGAAAGAGGAAAACAAAGCTTTAGCTATTTGTACACAAGAGATTGGTCCAGAATCTCTCTTGGAGGTCTTATCTATTTATGAATTTGTGAAAATATACTATTTTTCTCTGTGAATCATTCAGCGACTATTACTTTTAAGTCTTGCCAAGATGTCCTCCCTCTCCCTTCACCCTAGTCAGTACAAACACCCCCAAAGACTAAACTAGTTTAGTCTTAATGTAACCCAGATGTCATAAAAGTGAGCTATTAATGATGACAGTTGTTCCCCAAATCCTCCATTTATTTTTTATTTTTTACATTTAAATATTTTGAACTCTGGGTGATCTTGAGATCAGTGGATATATTTTATTCTGGTCATGCTCCCCCTTATACATCTTAGAATCAGAAAGGAAATACATTTCTGTGAAGAGTAGCCTTAAATTACTCATATTGTTGATCAGTTCTGTTAATGCCATTAATTAAGAGTTTATTATGGAAATTTTTCTATGACTCTCTTTAGTTTTGTAGATATTAGTATTTTTTCTGGACTAGCAACTCCTTTGTAAGAAAAAAAGCTGTATTGTGTCAGGTTTTTGCCTTTTATGCAAACTTTTGTTTTTCCATATGTATTCCTGCTCTAGGACATTGTTATTAACATCAATCTGTGGGTATATCACATGAAAACCTAGATGATTTGTAATTTTTTTTAACTCTTCAGTTCTAAATGAAGAGTTTTTAATCATTTATGTGATTAAAGGAAGGCCCCAAGGAAGGCAGTTGTGGAAAAAAATAATATTTTGGCGCCATCTGCTGTTCTTTAGTGTGATATTTCATCTTCTTCAGTAAAACTTGCAGATAGATTCAAATATATGTATTTTTTCTAGTTGCCCACAAAATGCACAAAAATAATGGAGATTTTTCTTTTAATCTGCTAGAGCTGCCTATATTTCCAGCTGTCAAGACTGTCTTATAATTTTGGTGTTAAGAAATAGACTCGTCTTAGAAACGTTCCTATACTCTTACCTCTGCCGCTTTTGCATATTTGTTCAATGCCTCTGGAGTACCTGAAGATTTCCTTCTCTAGCACCCTATGTCTTCCCATTGAAAGCTCCTGAGTAACACAGGTTTACTGGTCTCCTTACTTACCTTTGCTTTTTTTTTTATATCCCTTTTCCTTTCTGAACATCTTGTTTTTCAAGTTTAGTTGTCTGTCCATGTCTTATCAATCAAGCCTGATCTATGTTCATTCTGTGAAATCTTCCCCTATGATTCTGAACTACATTTACTTTTATTTTTATTGCTTTTCTATAGTTTGTTTTATGAAAATCATTTGCACTACAGAGATAACATTTTATATTCATAGTCTCTAATTGCCTCATGTGATATGGTGGTGTTCTGGTGCAGCAAGTACACACACACACACACACACAGAATTTTGCTCATTGATTGCCACATGTGTCTTTTCTCTCTAAACAAATGGCATGTTCTTTGTTGACTGGGACAATTTATATGCTGATTTTGTAATCTTTAGATAACAAATCTGCCTGCACAATTAGGTATGAAGACTTGGAAATGTGATGCCTTAATTAAGAAAATTGTGTGCAGAGAAAGATAGATGGATCCTGAGCAGTGAACTTCGAGTAAAGTAGATGAATTTTTGTGCATGAATAGCATAAGATCTTTTTTGGCTGCTCAAAGCTCATCCTGCTTTGTCGCTGTCAGATTTAAACATTGCCTGTTGATTTCTGCTGTGATGGTTTACTTACACATTCCCTCCACTCACCTCATCAATGTAACTTATTTTTCCCTCAATTTTTTCCTATCGGAGGCACTGGGGATTAAACCTAGGGCCTTGTGCACACCAAGCATGTGCTCTACCACTGAGCTATCACCCTAACCATCCTCCCACTACATAACTTTAAACAACATACTTTAAGCTTAATTTCATTTTTCCTCAATTATGAATAATATCGGTAGACTCCCTCCTTTGTAAGATGAAAATACTCATGGCTCTACATTTTCATTATCAAGGTTGATAACGTATTTATCATATTGTTAACGAAGTATTTTTGTTAATTTGTATGTAGGTTGATTCTAGACGTTGAAAAGTAGTAACAGTGGTCATCTTATTATACTTACGGAGATGTTTTTCCTGTAGAGCCAGGTATATGCGAGATTCTATTTCTTTCTCCACTGCCTGAAATATTTCTGAGCCACTCAAAAGAATCATTCTTAACTGTTCTGATGGGTTCTTTCTTATATTTCACCTGTTGCCTCTATCATGTCCAGGTTTTTCTCAGTTCCCCACTGTCTAACCTATTATTTCCCCCTTTCTCCAGGAAATTTCATTTCTGTAACCCTTCAGAGCCCTGGTCCAATCTATACTAGTTTCTTTGGGCGTTCTTCACCCTTTCGTCTTGAAGTATCTTCCGCTTGTTGCTTTTCTGTGATGACTTCATTAATTACTGCATCCCAAGTTTTCCCCTTTGTGGGTTTACTCCCTAGTTTTGTTAAAATATGTCCTCAAGTAACTTCTTAAGAAAGGTTACATAGGAGAAAAACTTTAAGTCTCTGCATGTCTGGAAATTTCTTCATTCTACCTTCAGTCTTACTTGGTAGCTTGAGAAGAAGACTTGATTTCATTGTATTGATCGGCAACAAATGCCATTGTTTTCAGATCCACATATCACTGTTGTCCTTTGTTTTCTACTTGCATTTTCAGAGTTCAAGACTTCTCTGAGGTTTTGAGAGAACTTGACATCTCTCTCTTCTGTTGTAGCCTCTCACATGCTTTAGAGGCAGTAGCTTCCTCTACTTTGCTTCACTAGTCAACACTCCTCCATTTTTGTGTCTTCTGGTATTCCATTGAAATCTCTTGTGTACAGATCACTTCATCTGGTTCTCTTTGTTGTAAGGATTTATATCTTTTTATTTCCTTACTAATAATGTTAAGGGGTCTTGGCGATAAAACGAATCTACCTATTCTGTCATTTTCCCATAGGTTTTTTTTTTAAGTTTAAATTTGAAATATACTTATGGATCTAATGTTTTAAGTTACTTTCTAATAATTATAGTGACTTCACTGTACCAGAAAGTGATCCCTGATTTTATGTTGTTTTATGGGTAGCAGTAGTATGTATGTTTGTAGCTTTCCAGTAGATAATGGCAAAAACATTAGTGGGAAAGAGTGACTGAGCCATAATAATGTTTTGAGGCTTTTTTGTTTTTTTGTAGTCTTAACTACCACCACCCTAATCTAGGGCTCCCTGGTTTGTTGCCATTATTGAAGCAATCTTTTTATTGTGCTTTATTGCTGTTTAATCCACCTCTTAACAAAAGGTTTGAAATTCTACAACACTAGTTGAAAATTTTCCATGTTTTTTCTTAACAAAATAAAGACCAAACCCTTTACTTTGGCCTTCAAGGACTTTTCTTTGGCCCCAGTAGTTCTCAAATTATGATCTCTTGCCCAGCAGCAGCATTCCTGGGAGCTTGTTAGCAATGTAAATTATCACTCCCCTGCCTGCTTTATGATTCAGAGACACTGGGGGTAGAGTTCAGCAAGGTGTTTTAATAAAAGACCACCACATGATTCTGATGCTAAAGTTTGAGGACTGCTGGTCTAGTCAATCTCTCTCATTCTGCATGCAAAAAAAAATTGAGACAGAAAGGTTAATTGGCTTGTCCAAACTCATTCAACTAGGTAGAGCTCTGTTTCTAATACTCTGTTCTTTATTTGACTTTACAAATTTTGACTTTGCAAAGTTCCAGTCAGAAAGCAATCCAAGATGTGAAAGTTTAGAAAGGCTTTATAGAGAACATGGGACTTGACAGAACACTGAACTATAAACTATGTAAACAGAGAGAAAAGAGATGGATATTGTGAGCAAGAAGACTACGGTGTAATACGACATTATACCTTCCAAGTCCATCCATGTTGTTGCAAATGGGAGGATTTCATTCTTTTTTATAACTGTGTAGTATTCCATAGTGTGTGTTTCATGTCTTTTTTATCCATTCATCTGTTGATGGACACTTAGGTTGCTTCCATATCTTGGCAGTTGTGAACATTTTTATAATTAGAAAAAATGTGACACATACTTTGAATTGTTTAACCTCTCTGTGTCTAGTCTTCTCATCTATTAAATGGGAATAATAATATGTTCCTCTTAGAGTTTATGTAAGGATTCAATGAGTTAATACATATATAAAGCACTGAAAACAGTAGTGCCTGTACATGGAATTTTTCAGTGTTAGGTACATGAGTTGGTAGTAGTACTGTTATTTACTGTCCATTCACTATCATCATCATCATCGTCATCATCATCATCTGTATGTAATTTGGATGTCCAAATTACTTTTTGTGAAAATAAATTAAAACATTGTGCTTGGAGTCCATTGGGCTAAAAAAAAAAAAAACTACTATTTTGCCACCACTTACTAACTTTCTAACTTTCAACATTTCACTGAACCTTAATGGGCCTCAGGTGCCCCATCAGTGAAACAGGTCAATAATGTCTTTCTTGTCAGCTAAAATCTCTTGATCTGTAAAACATTACTGAAAATTATGCAGTCCCAGAAATTCTGGTATAACTATGGAACTGTGAAAGAAAGAAAACTGATGACACTCAGCCTCTTGGTCCGTTCTCCTTCTTTCAGTAAAGTGGTTTGCTGTGTGAATTTATGACAAAGGTTGAGCATTTAATACTTGTAAGAATACTTGTAAGCATTTAATACTTGTAAGAAACTTGTAAGACTTATTCTTGTTTTGATCTTCATACTTCACTCTCCTGGTCTTGACTAGTCCTTCTCTAGAAAACTACACTAAAGGCATTTCTAAAATTTTGTAAATTTCATGTGAAAATAAAACTCGGGACAGGCTAAATTGTTTCCTTTCAAGCTGTGTGCATGTGGTAATTTGTGTGTCCTATGTTACATTTTACTAACACCACATGTATGCTTGTAGCAACACTTATTATATTGCTTCAGTTATTTGTTTACATATCTAGCTTTCCTAATAGTTCAAGTCCCTCAGTGGTTGATTTTTACATTCATAGTGACTAGCAAATAGAGGAAAATTAACAACTTTTAATCAGTGACTTACATGAAGCTTAGGTTAGCCTAGAATTAGGTTTCTCTTAATTGTCGATTTGGGACCATGGTCATTCTGATCTTGAATTAATGATGCTTGTAATACTCTGGTCATATCAGCTTCTACTTTGTATATAATGCCACCTTTGAACCACATTTTCCAATTGAATTTAAAAGACTTCTTTTATGAAAGTTACTAACTTTAAAATAATTTTCTTGTTTGATAAAATAGAAAAGAATGGTTCTATTTTATGGATTTTGACACTTTAGGAAATATTGGAAATTCAGAACTAGAGATATAAAATATGAGAATAGAAGAAAGAATTTTAAAATGTTCCATTTTGTGGTGAGGCTATTCTATACCCCTTTCCCTGAAAGCAGTGGGAGAAAACGTCTTAGGAGAACAGAATGTGATATGTTAAAGGGAAGAATGAAAATAAAGCTAATAAGCTCTTCCTAAAGGATGTTAGTCCTTGAAGTTACTAGTTATCAGTTGATTTTCTTTTATTTTTTATCAAGCTGGAGTTATGAATTCTCATCAATACTGGGACCCATAAATATTGTTATGTATAGTATTGATAATTTTGAAATTAATAGACGATGATCCACTTTACATTATATGGCTGTTTCTCAAGAGTTGGATGACATATCTGCCATGAAACATCAGTACTGTACCATAAGTAAATACTGATAGATAATTTATACTTTCCAACTCTCCACTCCTACCTACTATAGTTTATTTTCAGAGTGACAAAATTCTCTAATTCTCTATCTCCAACCCAAATCACTCACCAGAGCCTGAGATCAATATATTTAGTTTTGTTGAGTCTCCACTTATGTGTCCCACAGATACCTCAAAACTAAAAATCCAAACCTGAACTCACCTTTTCTTTTTTACTCTGCATCCCTGTCTCACCTAAAAAAGTCCCTGTCTTATTAAATGTACATGGTACCATCATCCATTCAGTTGCCCAAATCATTATTATTCCTGGCACCATCCTCTTCTACACCCCACCAATTCAGTCACCAAGCTTTATGAATTTACCTTGTGAATATATCTAAAATCTATTCAGGTCTTTTATGTTTGTTACCATAGTTCAAGCCATGTTCATCTCTCAGTTATATTACTCCATAATTCCCTGATTGGTCTCTTCCATCCAGTGCCATCCATTTCCAATAGTTTATACATTGTTCAGGTAATCTCCCTAAACAGATCAGAGCATGTCACTGTTCTGTTTAAAACCCTTCAGTGGCTATCCTTGGCCATCAAGATGAAATCTAAATTCTTTAAAGTGTTTGTAGCATCCTTCATAATCTGGCCCCTGCTACATGATACAGCCAATATGGAGCAACTTGCAGTTCCTTGACACTGCTGGAGGGTGAGCACTTTCAGGTCTTTGCACACACTATTCCCTTCTGCTTAACTAACCGCCATTGGTTATCATCTCAGCTTGGACAGTCTGCAAGAAACCTTCACTAATACCCCAGCATCATCTAAAATTGGATTTGATATTTGTGTGTGTTCCCATAGTACCTTGTGCTTATCCCTGTTACAGCATATGACACACTGTATTATTATCACCTGTCTAGTTATTAGTTATGTCTCTAAGCTCCTGGAGGGCAAATGTAGTACTGTTTGGTTGTTCTGCTTCACGGGTACCTCACACAGTACGTGGCACATTCATTTCAGCAAATACATGTGAAACACACTTTATGTCAGGCAGTTTAGAATGAAGTGGTCTAAATTTCTTCTGTTGAAATGAAGCCTTGTTTGAGTTTTCAGTAATTCTTTATAATATCAAAGATGTAGCTTCTAAAGATTCCATCAACTACCATTTAACTTTAGGTTAGTTTTTAAACCTAACGTGTATAGACTTTAAACCCCAGCCAATCAATAGTATAGTTTTTTGTAAATCTTTAAGATAGTTATAAAGGTATGTAAAAAAATCAAAATATTCTGCTGAAGGTATATAGACTTAAGTCTCTTTATGTTGACATTAATTCCAATATAAACTCTTAGTGCTGTTTAATATCAAAGATTTCAAAGATGATTTTTTAGTTAAAAAGCATGCTTCTTCTCTAGAAGTCTTTACTTCTCCTCGTGGGTCCTTTTGATGGTGGAAGCCCTGGAGACTCTAGTATATGTACACAGGATTTGTAGTAAAATCTAAGGATTCCAGAATCAGTTTTGATGTTATGTTCGTGTGTGTATAGCATCCCTTTAAATTGCATAATACTTTTTTAAGAGGACTGATAAGAACTTAATAAAGATGTGTATATGTGTGTGTGTACTGTCCAATTAGGGTAGCCACTTGTCATACAACTGTTGAGCATTTGACGTATGACTTGTCTGAATTTGAGGCATGCTGTGTTAAAAATGAAAGGCTTTAATATGAGAAAAAAGAATGTAAAATATTTTATATTTTATAATACAATCATTTTATATTGATTACATGTTGAGATGAAAATTTTAGATTAAAATTGTACTAAAGTTAATTTTGCTGATACTTTTTAATATAGCTGCTAGAAAATTTATGGTTACACATATGGATGACAGTCTGTTTCTATTGAACATTTCTAGTCAAAAACATTTTTTTCTAACTGAAAATTAATTTTCTATGTTATTGTTGAAATTGAACATTTTTGGTATTGAGTTATTTTATTATTATTCTTAGATTACAGCTTGACATCTGAATATTGGTACTCTAATATTAGATGTAAAAGTTATAAAGTTAAGTTTTTAACAAAATATTATTTTGAGACTTTGTTGTTAGAACAGTACCATAACTAGTCCTTCCTGATTTCTTGGTTCTTGGATTGGAGGCAGTTTGGCAGCTACCATGGATCATTCACTTTATTCATTGTTTCATTTATTTAACAAACTTTTTTTGTTTGCTTCATATGTGCCAAATATGTCTTGTGGACTAGATCATAATGTCAGGAGGAAACAAAAAATAATGAATGTGCATGTAAGTGAGTTCACAGAGTTGGAGGTAGGAAGAAGGGAAGCAGTTCCTGTTTGGATTTTTTTTTTTCTGTATAGTGGTATGTAAGGTCATCTTAGCCCACCACTAGTGGTGGTTTCTGGGAAAAATTCCTTGACTGAGTAAAATTAAAGAGTTCTCCATAGATGAATATCAGCATTTATTTAGTAGTTGTTGGGCACTGAGCTGAACATGGAGGGAAAATATAACAAAGGAGCCTTGCTTTCAGAGCTTATAATTTTGTTAGGAAAATATGGCATACAACAAAAAGTAAATACAAATAAGACAGCTATGATATGGTAAAGAATATAGTACTATAGGGGTACACTATATGAAATATAGAATATATGGTATATGCTACAGTACATATAGTAGACTATATGGTATATATTACAATACTATAGCGGTACCTCTTCAAAAGATGAAGAGAATACTAGTGACTAGAGATTTTTCTTGTTTCTTGGTTGGTTGGTTGGAGCTTTTCTCCTTTTGCTTCTTATTTACAATAATGGCCAAGTGATCTTTTTATAATGACCTCTTTGTAAAATACTTTCTTGCACCATACGTGATTCTCAGAACAGTCAGTGGTAATTTATGAGAGCTGTATAGAAAGTTAGCACAGCACAAGTAAGAGTTCAGCACAGTTATTTTAGAACTGAGCTTTGCTTTAAAAGAGGACAGTGTTTATGAATGGAAAGTTGGGGTTATTATGGTATTACATAATTGAAATCATGTAGCTTCATGTATATATTTGTTGTGAACTTCAGGTTGCAGCTGAATTAACCAGCACCTATTGTTTCCTGTTACTATCTCTGAATTTCTTACTTTTCATTCCTTAATATCTGCTGTGTTGATGGTGGTGAGAAGGAAAGATGGATTCCAGGGTGGTGTCTGGGTGGGTATCTATAATAATAAGGTCTATAGATATTAAAGAGGGGTTGTATAGGTTGGAAAGTTTGAGAATGTCCTTTTGAGTATAGTAGAAACTGACTACTAACTACGTGATAAACCAAGCTGATAGAGATATTACCCCACACAGCAAACATATAGAAATGTAACACAAACCAAGAGCAAAACTGTAAATGCATAGCTAAACTCGAAGGAAGGAAAAAAAGAGAAGGAAATTCGCAGGTGCCAGGTATGAGAGAAATCAAATCAAAACCTTATGTGGGAACTGATGTTGCTGGGTGAAATAGCACAGGGGTTTTTTTGGTCCTGGATGTATGTCCTAAGAGATCTGTGGTGGAATTTTAGTGTGCATATGAGGAATGGAGATGTTGCCTCAGCCTTTCAAAATACAGCTAGCACTGAGACCCACACATGCAGCCTAGAACCTGAAACACCTTCCCTAATTGTACATAGATTTCTTAAAGTGCCCAGTGATAGAACAGTTTAAACAGGAATATAAAATGTGTGTGAAATGATCAAAGGGATTAAAAAAAAAAAGAAAATGAAGGATGATGAAGTAACAGGCCTATATGAAAAAGAAACAATAAGACTCAAAAAAGAAAACTAAATCACCTTTCAGAAATTAAAAATATAGTCATGGAAATTGGCTTTAGGTAGGTTAAATAGCACATTAGACATACTCTTGCTTTGCCTGAAAAGGAAAAAAAATATAACAAATGGTTAAGAAGAACTAAATCTAAAATATAGCTAGTGATCCAAGAGCAAAAAGTTGAACAATGCTAGGCTGATAAAAGACAAAACAAAAAGCTCTTGGGAAAAATATCAGGCAAAAATAGATTTTAAGGGCAAAAACATTATTAAGGATAAAGAGAGCCATTGCATAATGATGGAAAAGGAATAATTCATTAGTAAGAAATAATAATCTTGAGCCTTTGTGTCCAAATAACATCTCAAAGTATTTAAAGCAAAAATTTACATACTAAAAATGGACTACCTACAGACAGTGGGAAATTTTAGCACATTTCCTTCAAAAGCCGGTAAGTCATACCACTGCTACTACTACCCCCAGCAAAACGTAAAGGCATAGAATATTTGAACAACACAATTAGAACAATTGGTGTTTTAGATGTTTAAACTTTACTCTCACAAAATAGAATGTAGATGTTCCTTTCAAGCATACATGAAACATATAGAAATTAATCCCATATTAAACTATGATGGATGGCTCCATAAATACCCAGGCTGTATTTTCTGATTACAGTGTTGTATATAGAAAACCTACTGGATTTTCCAAGTTTCATTTGAAAGTGATGTTAATGGAATAATATTTAAATGAAATAATAATAGGTAAAACATTTATTGAACACAGTGTGAGCCAAGCTTATTGCTGATCGTTGTGAATGTTTTTTTGTTTCTTTCAGCAGCCTAGTGAATTATAAGATAACATTACCATCTTTAATAGATGAGAAAATTTAGTCTTAAAAATGTTAATGTGCCTACGATCTGCAGTTGGAAAAAAACCATGTTTTTAGTGTTATACCTCTCCACCTTTTAAACAATCTCCCACCTTTTAAAAACACCTTTATTATCACAAAATTTAGCCAGATAAACTCACATAAAACAAATATTTAGTTTACTGAATTATTATTAAAGTTGGTATTGTAATACCAAATAGGTCAAGAAGCAGAACTTTGCCAGCCACTACCAAAGCCTTTTATGGCCACATTCTGATCATAGCCCTCTTCCTTCCCCAGAAAATGATAATCGTTTTCTGGCTTTTTTCTTTAAAAATTTAATACTGTAGTGTACATTCTTAAACAGTATGCTTTAGTTTTGCTAATTTTTTCCCCCACTCTTCCCTGTGCAGTGTATCTGTTGAAGAAAGTTGTATAGTTTGATCTTTTACAGTTTCTAATAGTTTTAATCAAATTGAGATTTGATGGTTTGGGCAAACTTTTGTAGGTAGGGTTGTGTTCTTTAATCAGGAGGTATGTAATATCTGGTGGTCTTTCTTTTTGTGGTATTAGAACTATTAATACTCAATGGTCAAATTCATTAACTCTTCAGAGATTGCAAATTTTTATTATTTCTAATATTATTGTTTTTTCATTTATTGCTGGAATGTTTCTGTAAAGAAGCTTCCCCTCATATGATACTTGGTTACCTGGTGGTTCAGTTTATATAAGAGAGGAAGAGTAAATGTTTTATTTCCTGTTACATACCAGTTTTCAAAATGATTGGTTAATTTTCACTAGCATCTTTCACTAGTAACCTTTCCCCTCCCTTTTTTAAAGTATCATTATAAACTCACAAATTGAAATATATTTCTCTCAGTTCATTTTAGTTATTCTTACTGATATTCAAATTGTCCCATCTTTGGCCAGTGGGAGCTTCTTCACATTGGCTTCCTTCATCATGGAGTTTATATTTTAGTAAATAATATGCATATATATATATATAAAATCTCCTTAAAACACACACATGTACCAAACGCGTTCTGTATATTTTGGGTTTTGTACTTACTGTATATTGGAGATAGTTCTTTATCTGTTCTATATAGAACTGCTTTATATTTTGGAATGCCCACATCAATAGTATAGCTATACCATAGTTCATTTAACAAATCCTTATTGATGAACATTTTGATTGTTACCCAGCTGTATTATAAACAGTACTGGAATGAATATCTTGGACTTAGTGTTTTGCCAGTGTTTGTGAATAGCTGCAGAATCAGTTCCCAGCAATGGAATCACTATGTAATGATAGCTATTGCCAGATTGCTCTCCGTACAGCAATTAAGAACTGTTGTTTTTTTTTCATGTTATCCTTTGATATATAATACTAGTATGTGATAAAACTTTTTGATGTTGGATAATCTGCTACATTAAAAAACTCATTATAGTTTTTATTAGCATTTCATTTGTAGTTCCTAAATTTTGTTTGTGTCCTTGGCCCAATTTTCTATTGAATTATTAGTCTTTTCCATACTAATTTGTGGCACTCGGATAAGGAATATAAGGAAGCTTGAACAGTCCAAACTTAGGAAAGTTTAGAAGTACTGTACAAAGAATGGTTTTTCCCCCCTAAACCCTTCAAGAGTAAGTTCCTAGCCTTTGTCCTGTCACCTCCTTATACTTTAGTGTGTATTTCCTGCAAACCAAGATGTTCTCCTAAATAACCACACTACACCTATTAAAATCAAAAAGTTAATGTTGAAACATTAATGTCTTCTAATCTTTAAACGACTCCCACCCATTTAAGTTTCACTACTTGTTGTAGTAGCAACATTGTAGCAAAAGGATCCAGTTCAGAACCACACATTGCATTTAGCTGCCCTGTCTTTTCAGTATCCTTCAATCCCAGTGTCCTGCAGTCTGGAACAGTTCCTCAGGCTTTCCTTGACTTTCGTGACTTTGACAATTTGAAGATTATTCAGAACAAATGATAATAAATTCAGATTTGTTCTGATGTTTCCTCATACAGTTTTAAGTTATGTATCTTTGTCAGGAATATCGTAGAAGTGATGCTGTGATACTATATGCTATCAGGTGGCATACAGTTTCAGTTTGTCCTATTTATGATGATGTTCACTTTGATACTTGATAAGACAGTGTCTGATTGGCATCTCTGTTATGGAGTTACTGTTTTTCCCTGTCTACTTAATAAGTATTTGAGGGGGAGAGTATTTTAAACATCCCATTTATTATCATACTTTCAATTTATTTATTCATTTATATATAGTAGTATGAATTTATGGGTTGTTGTCTATTCAGTGGGTTATAATCCCTGTACTGTGGTTATGAATTTTAATGCTTCAACATAATTTTGCTAGTGGGTGACCATTCAGGCTGATTTTGATGTTCTTTTGACATGTCCTCATCATTTTTTAAGCACTTCCTTGTTTCTGCTGCAAGATATTCCAGACTCATCTTGTATTTCCTCCAACCTGGAATCAGCCGTTTATCTATTCTACATATGCCTGTCGGTATCTACAAATTTTGAACTCCCAGTCTGTCCCTTCCAACCCTCCCTCCCCCCTGGCAACCACAAGTCTATATTCAGGGGGTTTAGGCGTTCCCTTTATGTGGACATGCTGAGTCCACCAAATACAACTTAGGAGAAAAGAGAGGAGCAAACGTAAGAGGGAGGGCGCTGACCACCTAAATAAAGCAGGTGCTACAGTAGGAGCAGCAGCAACTCGTCCCATGGTTATCTGGATTTTTTTCAAGTAATTTATTGAGTTGACATTCACATCCCATAGAATTCACCACTTAAAAGCGCTCCAAATGCAGACATGCTGCCATGTGATGTCAGCGGCAGCGCGCCGGCCCCCGGCTCCGGGCTGCGCACCTTGTCCGTCACGCGGCCAGCCGGTCGCTGAGCTCGCGCGGCTCCTCCTCCTGCAGCCGCCACAGCCGCGCGGGGCTCAGCGGCGCGGCCGGGCCGCCGGCGGCGACACGGGGGCGCGGTGGCCACGGCGAGCGGCGCGGCGGGGAAGGCGGGGCGCGGAGGCCACGGGCAGCACCGGGACGCCGAGGGGGCGAAGCGGAACGGAAGGCACGACCGGCGATCGGCGACCCGCGCTCGCGGGGAGGAAGCACGAAGCACCTGGGGTGGCGGGAGAGGGGTTGCAGCACAAAGGACCAAGGGGGCGGACTACGAATCAATCGTAAAACGCCCTTTGTAGGAAAGCACGCGCACACTCACACACGCGCGCACACACGCTCGGGAGATACGGGGCGAAGGTGGCCCGGAGGGCCGAGCAGAGTCCGCGGCCGCCGCCGCGCAGCCTCCCGCCCGCAGCACTCGGCTTCCTCTCGGGCGGCGCGGGGCCGCGGGCGGGGGGAGCGGCGCGGGGGGCGCGATCGCGGCGCCGCGCTCCCCAACATCACTTTCAGTCTGTTTCATGCCCCTCTTTTGATTTGCTAAGACCTAATGATTTTATCACATACCATCTGTACACGTCTCCACGGAGAGGAAGTGGTCCCGCAAGTGTGGCAGCGCTATCAAGGGAATGAAAGGGAGCATGACGAGGAAATCAAGCTGTGTACCGGTATGTGTCTCTAAATTTACTTAAAATGGCGCATCTCTCGATTTGCTCTCCCTTCCCACTCACTGAGCCCGAGCAGGGCCTGTGATTTCTGCGTCCTGCCAGCGGGGCTGTCCAGCCCTTCCGTTCCACCCCTAGTGAGTGACCTGAATGAGTGCAGGCTGGCGGGGCTGGACCGCAGCGGCTGAGTTCCAGCATCATCACCTGTGGTCTTGTTTGGGGATTAGACTCGGAGTTGTCACAGAGCGTCCTGGAGCCCCCGGATAAAGGCTTCATTCTCGGGGTAGCAGGAGCCTGAGCACCAGCCTCCCAGAGGATGAAGTGTATGCAGCGTCATACGACTGCCCCCAAGCGTCCTTCTGTGGGGGGGAGCACAAAGGAAGCAGGATGCTGCTGCCTCCGCGGGGAGAGGGGCTCTGGGGGTGGGGAGACTGCAGAGGCGAGCCTGGGACACAGATGCGGGGATGCTGCGTGGAGAGAGCTCAGTGGGAGCTGTGCCTGCTAGGGGACAGCCTCTCAACAGCCAAGCGCCCCAGTCATGTTTCAGGGCCGCGGCCAGCTGTCAAAGGTCCGTGTTCCCTTGTGGGACAAATAGCTGTCCTGCGCCGGTGCGCTTCTGGCCCGTTGTGCTCTTTTGGGTCAGATTTACAAAGGCCCCCTTCCCTGGGGACTCACTCCCTTGGTGCCCCTAGCCATGCGCCCAGCGCGAGTTGAGACCCCAGTGCCCTGTGGCTGGGCAGAAACGGAGCACCCTGCGTGGTGGCCCTGCAGGTACCTTGCACACTCATCCTCCACCCAAGTGGGCGAAGGATGAAATCCTCAAAAAGCTGGAGCGTGAGCTGAGTTTGCTGTCCCAGCGCTTGGAGCTCTTGGCTGACCTGCTGCTCTCCATCCTCCTCCTCCCTCCTGGCCAGCTCAGACCAGCTCTGCTCATTTTCCACACTCTTCCTCCAAAGCCCCTTTCCCTAAATTCTCCGTTTATTTCAGCTATCATAGATTTAATCCCCAGGATCATTTCCTCATCTGTGATTGCTCTTTCGTATGCCAAGTGTTCTTCCTTTATGGCTATGGTGTCTTCTGTTATTTCTCTAAATAAGTAGTGACCGTTTTTCTAAGGTTGTGTTTTGTTTTCTGTCTTGTCTCCATTTTCTTCTGGTTGAATCCTCCTCGCTCCCCCTCCTCCTTTCCCCACCTCTCCTCTCTCTTTCTTTTGGCTCTCTCTTTCATATTGGTTAGTTGCCTTACAAGCTTGGGAAGCCCTTATCTATTTGTGTTAAACAGAAAGCTGACTTTCAGGGGCAGGTTGTTTACCCCATGAGGGCTGCCCTGCGGGAGGCATCACATGACCAGGGAATTCCCTGTGTCTCTCTCCGGGGGGCCCTCCCTCTCCCTGCAGTCGAATCTACCAACAGTGAGCCGGGAGGAGCCTGAGTGCCAGCGCTGCAGGAGCAGAGCGGTGGGGGTGGCAGGCAGTGCTGCAGCAGAGGGCAGAGCGGGGTGGGGAGTGTGTCAGTGTCTGAGTGTTGAACAGGGAAAGTGACCTGCTGGTTTGCAAACTTTTCGGTCCAGTGACTTTCTTTTATACCTTCCCACATCCCTGGGCCACCCAATTCCTGAAACTTTCTGGTATTTTGAGGAGAATTTGCTCAGTTTTGCTGGGATCCTCTGCGTCTTCATGGCTTCTGCCTTCATCTGCCTTGGTAGTCAGTTACTACTTCTCCCTATGCTTTATTTCTATTTTAAAATAACTTCCTGAGATATAGGTGATATTTAAGAATGCACATATTTAAAGGGTACAGCTGGACAGATTGTGACATAGGAATAGACTCGGAAAACCGTCACCACAGTCAAGGTAATGAACACGCGGATCGTCCCTAGCGGTCTCCTCACGCTCTCTTCCAGTCCAGCCCTCCTGTCCCCACCACCTCATCCCCTGGCAATCACTGAGCTGTTTTTGTTGCTATGCACTGGTTTACATTTCCTGAAAATAAACGGAATTACACACCGTATCTCTTTTTGTTTGCTTTCTTTCACTTGATGTAATGTTTCTGAAAGCAATTCTTGTTGTAGCCTATAATGTATTCCTTTTAAACTGATGAATAATATTCTGTCTCAGAGTTTGTGCGCTTACCTGTCGATGGACATTTGGGTTGCTTCCAATTTGGGGTTATTACAAATAAAGCCACTGTGCTTATTTGTGTAAAAGTTTTCCTATGGACATATGTTTTCTTTTGCCTTAGATAAATGCCAAAGAGTGGGATGACTGGGTTACAGAGTTTGTATGTTCATACGGGTTCTAAGTTTAGTTTTTAAGAAACTACCTAAGTGAGGTTCAAAAAACATGCTGTCATTGCACATCTGCACCAGCAACGAAAGAGAGTTCCAGCTGCTGCACATCCTTAACAGCCCTTGATAGGGTCTTTCAAATTTTATCGTCGCTACTAGTGGTGTCTCGTTGTAGTTTTAATTTTCATTTTCTAACTGACTGCTGGTGTTGAGCTTTCGTGTGCTCATTTGCCATCCATGTGTCTTCTTTAGTGAAGTATCTGTTCACATCTTTTGTCCATTTTTATGGTTGGTTGTTTCCTCAGTAGTTTTTCTGAGCTCTTTATGTATTACGTACACTAGTCTGCTTTCTTTCTAAAACTGAGGACTATTTCAAATATGGGGGAAATTACAGATAATACTAGAAAAATCCTATAAACTTGTCACACATAGTGAATGCATGGTAACATGTTGTTATATTTGCTTTGGGTTTTATTTTTTAAAATAAAATCTTACAGATAAGGGACATTGGAAGCCCGTTCCTTACCCCTCTCTAATTCTCTTCCTCCTCAAAAGTAAACATTAATCTGAACTTGGTGTGTATCTATGGCTTTGTTCTTTCACTACACACACACGCACACGCACACGCACATGCACACACTCACGCAGACACTCACACATCCATACACCTAGAGTTAACACTGCGTTAATCATTATCCTTAAGCTTTCTTGCTTTCGGAGTCCATACTAGTGCAATCCTACTGTATATATTCTATGTGATTATTTTTGTTTATATCATGTTGTTGAAATTTATCCACTTTGATTCAGGTAGCTATGGATCACTTGATTGCAGATTTCCATAATGATAACCAAGATGTATTTTTCTTAGTAGTAACGATGGACATTTTGGTTATTTTCATATTTCTCGTATTATCAGCAGCACTGCTAGAAGCTTCTGTGTATGCTTTCTGGAGCATGTTTGTCAGTGCTGCCCTAGAAACAGGATGCATGGGCCAGAGAGTGTGCTCATGCTCCACTTTACCGGACTAGGTAACACCCAACTGCTTGAACAGATTTGCAATTTCACCAGTAGCAATGACAGTTTCTATTGACTCACATTCTCTCCAGTACTTGGTGTGATCAGGCTTTATGTTTTTGCCGATCCGGGAGGTGTGAGGTGGTATCTCAAGATCTCTTATTGCCAATGTGTCCAACCTAGGTAATTCCTCTCCACTGTCTTCTGGATCCTGTTGCTACTATCAGTTCTTTTGTAGATGATCTGTTTCATTCCTTGAGATCCTATACAATTTTCTCTTTCCTTTTGCTGTTCTGCAATGCCACTACGATGTATCTATACTTGGAGAGGATTTTCTAAAGTTTATACTGAAAGATCCTTCAGCTTCCTGGATCTGAACATTGGTGTCCCTCAGTAATTCTGGAAAATTCTCAGCAACCAACTCTTGAAAACCATTCCTCCTCATCCTCCATTATTTCCTTTCAAACTCAAGTTAGACATATAATTGACCTGCTCATTTTAGCATCTGCATCATATATATATATATATATATATATATACACACACACACACATAAATATATACATTTTTAAAAATTTATTGAAATATACTCAATTATAAAGTGCCAGTTTCTGGTGTACAGCATAAAGTTTCAGTCATACATATATTCATTTTCCTATTCTTTTTCATTATACATGATATAAGATATTGAATATGGATTCCTGTGGTATACAGAAGAAATTTGTTTTTTTTTACATAGTTAATTGTACACTGTACTTATTTTTAATTAAGTAATAATCATTTTATAACGTTGTGTCAAATTCCTGTGTAGAGCACAATTCTTCAGTTATAAGTGAACATACATGTATTCATTGTCACATATGATTTTCACTGTGAGCTACCACAAGGTCTTGTGTATATTTTCCTGTGCTATTCAGTATAATCTTGTTTATCTATTCTACATTTTGAAATCCCAGTCTTTCCCTCCCCAACCCCCACCCCCTTGGCAACCACAAGTTTGTATTCTATGTCTATGGGTCTTTTCCTGGTTTGTATTTATGATTTTTGTTTTTGTTTTTTTACATTCCACACATGAGGAATCTCACGTGGTATTTTTTTTCTCTTTCTGGCTTACTTCACTTAGAATGACATTCTCTAGGAGCATCCATGTTGCTGCAAATAGTGTTGTGTTGTCATTTTTTGTGGCTGAATAGTATTCTATGGTATAAATATACCACTTCTTCTTTATCCAGTCATCTGCCAATGGACATTTAGGCTGTTTCTTCGTCTTTGCTATTGTAAATAGTGCCGCTTTGAACATTGGGGTGCAGGTGTCATTTTGAAGTAGGGTTCCTTCTGGATATATGCCCAGGAGCAGGATTCCTGGGTCATATGGTAAGTCTATTCCTAGTCTTTTGAGGAATGTCCATACTGTGTTCCACAGTGGCCGCACCAAACCGCATTCCCACCAGCAATGTAGGAGGGTTCCCTTTTCTCCACAGCCTCTCCAGCATTTGTCATTTGTGGACTTTTCAATGATGGCCATTCTGACTGGTGTGAGGTGATACCTCATTGTAGTTTTCATTTGCATTTCTCTGATAAGTAGTGATATGGAGCATTTTTTCATGTGCCTATTGATCATTTGTGTTTCTTCCTTGGTGAATTCTTTGTTTAGGTCTTGGGCCCATTTTTGGATTGTTTTTTAATCTATTTTATATATAGTAGTTAATATTAGCAATTCTTGAACTCCCAATTTATCCCTTCCCACCCCTTTGCCCTCAGTAGTCATAGGTATGTTTCTTATGTCTGTGAGTCTGTTTCTGTTATGTAGGTAAGTTCATTAATGTCTTGTTTTTCCTTTTTCTTTCTAATTTTTTTTTAGATTCCACACATGAGTGATATCATATAGTATTTTTCTTTCCTTTTCTGGCTTACTGCACTTAGAATAACAATCTCCAGATCCACTCATGTTGCTGCAAATGGAGTCATTTTATTCTTTTTCATGACTGAGTAGTATTCCACTGTATAAATATACCACCCCTTCTTTATCCAGTCACCTGTCGATGGACATTTAGGTTGTTTCCGTGTCTTGACTACTGTATACTGTATACTGAACTACAGGTGTAGTTCATACACGTATGAACACTGAGGTGTATATATCTTTTTGAATTATAGTTCCCTCTAAATGTATGTCCAGGAGTGGGATTGCTGGATCGTATGGTAAATCTAATTTTAACTTTGTGAGGAATCTCCTTACTGTTTTCCTTAATGGCTGCACTGAGCATCCACATCTCGACTACCTTTTGTTTTTCTCTGTTTCTTTGTTTCTCTGGATTGTATTCTAGATAATTGAGCTAGTTCTACCCTCCAGCCCTCTCCCAATTCTCTCTCTAGTTGTCTATAATCTAATGTTTATCTGCCCACTGTGCTTTAATTTAAGCCAAGCTTTTTTACATCTAGAAATTATTTTGTGCTTTTTATGGCTATGCAGGTATTATTTATAGTGTCTTGTTCCTTGGTTATATTTTCAGGCTTCCTTTAAAAATTACTTAATAACACAATTAATTTAAATTCAGTTTCTGTTCACTTCAAAACCTGTAGGCTCTAGCAATCTCAGTTGTAACAAATATTCCAAGTGACCCTGATGCAACTGTTCCTCAGAACATTCCTTGAGAAACATGGATATAATTTAAGAAAGGTAAAAATATCCATTTTATTCACTGGATTTTCTCATCAAATTTTCCCATAATTTAATAGGAAAAAAATGATCTGTTAAGAGAATTAAAGAATAAAGGCAGGCTTTTCACATTAAGAAAAATGTTAGAATCTTCTCCTTAACACGCTGGCAAAATTTGTCTTTGGTAAGTACCCTCAGTGTATCACATATGAACTCCTATGTAGTATCGTAGTAAAATTAGATCAAAAGTTAGAGTTTATGGCTAGTAGGCTAGAAATACTCAGGCTTCCTATGGAAGCACAGAAAGAGACTCTCAGAATTCCAATTTCATGTATTCTGGAGTTTTTAGGGCCAAATGATTTATTGAATCTCTACAAAATTGACTGCCATTTATTCCTCTTAAATTACATAGACCTATAGGCACATAAAAATTCACAGAACATTTCAAGGGTGACTTCCATTCTTATTTTTTGTGGAACTAAGTCCAAAATGTGAAAGTCAATAATAATAACATTGAATGACTAGATAGTCTTTACCATGTTCTCCTGACAACAGCTCTGTGGAGTAATAACTACAACAGTAGTTATTACTGTTAATCTTATTTTACAGATGATGGAACGGGGGCACAGAGAGCTTAAGCAACATGTTCAAGGGCACACAGGGCATACTAGAACAGGATTAGAACTGTAGCAATGGGATTCCATCCCCTGTACTCTGAACCTCTATGTGACAACATGCTTTACTCTTTAAACCTCTGTATGTGACTGAGCTCTGTAAGGTATGTAGATTAGCATGTTTAAGGGGTCCGTGATGGGATAGGATGAAGTGCTACCTGAGAATCTATAAAACTGAGTTATTATCTTGCATTTTTAATGCAAGAGATTGTTGCTACATAGTGGACTAAACATCAGGCTCAATCACATGAAATTGCCAAATGTTAATCATTTTCAACCTAAAAAAAGACAGCAACTGAGGTCAAAATGGTTGACTCTTGGCAACTTCATGTGGTGCAATCAAATACAAAATTTACACCCTCCTGGTGCTTCATAGCTTACACGAGCATGTATATAATTCTCACACCCTGTGGTCTCAAGACTTGGGTAATGCATTGTTTATGCAGGGGGAAGCAGAGACCATGTGAAGGGCTCTGTCCTCAAGGGCACTGCACACCTGGGAGGTGACAGCACTCATCTTTAACCTGGTCTCCGGGAACGGGTTCTGCTGCTCCGTCCCTCTTCTGCTGGTGCTGGCCAGTGGCTGCTGATCAGGGGCCAGTATGCAGGCGGTTAAGGTGTTCCCTTTATGTGGACATGCTGAGTCCACCGAATACAACTTAGGAGAAAAGAGAGGAGCAAACATAAGAGGGAGGGCTCTGACCACCTAAATAAAGCAGGTGCTACAGTAGGAGCAGCAGCAACTCGTCACATGATTATCTGTATTTTTTAAAGTAATGTATTGAGTTGAAATTCACATCCCATAGGATTAACCACTGATAAGCGCACAGTTGGGTGGCATGTAGTATATTCACAATGTTGTGCAATCTCTACTTCTATTTAATTGCTAAACATTCTCATTGCCCCCCTACCCCCACGAAAGAAAAGAAACCCTGCACTCATTAAGCAGTGACTCTCATCCTCCCCACTTCCTGGCAACTGACATCCTGAGTTCTGCACAAATAGATTTATCTTTTCTGAACGTTTCATGTAGGTGAAATTGGTACAGTGGAAGATCTTTTGTGACTGGCTTCTTCTCCATTTAGCCTAATGTTTTCAAGGTTCATCTAGCTAGAGTCATGTTTATATCATCTATTAGACTTTAATATTTTCATAGTTTAATACTATACCATTGTATGTATTTACCATAATTTGTTTATTCATTCCTCTATGGATATTTCAGCCATTTCTACCTTTTGGCTATGGTGAACCATTTTGCTATGAAAATGCATGTATGTATATTTGTTTGAATACCTGTTTTCAATTTTTATGGGGCATATATCTAGCAGTAGAATTGAGGGATCAAATGGTAACTTTTTGAGGAACTTACAAACTGTTTTTCAATGTGACTATTCCATTTTATAATCTGACCAGCAATGTTTGAGCTTTCTGGTTTCTCCACATCTTTGCCTGTACTTCTTGTCTGTCTTTTTTTTTTTTTTTTAAGAGCCGTGCCAGTGGCTGTGAAGTGGTTTTTGCATTGTGTTTTTCATTAACATTTTCCTAATGACTAATGATATTGAGCATCTTTTCTCGTGCTTATTGGCCACTTGTGTGTTTTCTTTGGAAACAAATGTGTTCAGCTCCTTTGCCCACTTTTAAACTGAGGTTCTCTTTATTGTTTAGTTGTAAGAGTTCTTCATATGTTCTGGATACAAGTCCCTTATCAGGCGTATGATTTGCAAATACATTATCCTCTTTTGTTGGTTTTTTTTTTTTTTTACACTTTTGATAGTGTCTTTTGAAACACAGAAGTTTTAAATTTTGGATTCTAATTCCTTTATTTTTTTCTTTTCTTCTTTGTAATTTTAGTGTTCTCTAACCCAAGATAATGAAGATTTACTCTTGTATTCTTTTTTTCTCTAAAACTAATAAGTCCTAGTAAATTGGAAGGTTTTTCTTTTTCTTGTATTTTCTTCTACAGTTCTTTTGTTTCACAGTTTTAGCTTTTACATTCAGGTTTATTATCCATTTTGAGTTAATTTTGTATTTGTATTTGATGAGGTAGGAGCCCAACAATTCTTTTTTTAATGACAAAAATTATATATATTTAAGGTGTACAACATGTGACTTGATATAGAAAAGACAGCGAAGTGATGACTACAGTCAAGTAATCAACACATTGTCTCCTCACATGATTACCAGTCCTGATTACCCACTTAGATCTTTACGTTCTTCTGCTAAGCTATAACAGAAGTTATACAGTTTGAGAACAAGTACCATTTCTATTTACTCATCACAGTTTCTTGAACATCTTGTACCATTTCTCGTTTATTTGTAGAAGAAAGGAGACTTTGTGCAAATCATTTCATCTTGAGAATCAGCTCATGTTCTATAAAACAATAAATCTAGACAACATTATTCTATGTGAGCCTTCAAGTTCTAGTAAAATTATGTGAATTTTTCTCAACTGGGATGACTTTGTAACATGATTATGTATCCTTTAAAAACCAGTCTAAGGTTGGACAACCATCATCTAATTTTAGCTTGAGAGCTCTCTGGAAAAACCTACTGTTTTCTGGACATGGTACCTATTGAATGATTCTGTTCTGTGATGGAGCCAAGAGTCATAATCATTTCTCATAGTTGAAGTTCTTGCAAATAACATAAATGGCTATACTTTTTTGTCATCCCAGAGATAGGCCATGTTTATTTTTTATTTGTAAAATATTTTGTTTTTTAATAAATTTTTAATTTAGATTTGGTCAGATTCCTGCTCACCCGTGGGACAGCCCTGTCATCCTAATTAAGTAACTGTACTGGATTCAGATGCACATTCATTCATTTAGTAAATACTTACTGAGCTCCAGCTAAATGCAACAAAAATGTTTCCTGGGGACAGTGAAGAGGACTCTATTTTACAAGAATACCCTCTCTGAAGAAACAGCATTTACTTTGAGGCTTTAGTGAAGCAGAAGGTAAGGAATATGAGATCTGGAGAGAAGTGATTTCAGGTGGAGGGAGCAGAAAGTGGGGAGCCCCCACGCTCGGGGAGTGGGATGACCCGTGTGGCTAGATGTGAATTACTTTGTTTTTTGTTTGTTTCCTTTTTTTAAATTGAGTTATAGTCAGTTTACAATGTTGTGTCAATTACCAGAGTAGAGCACAATTTTTCAGTTATACATGAACATACATATATTCATTCTCACATTTTTTTTCACTGTGAGCTACCACAAGATCTTGTATATATTTCCCTGTGTGATACAGTATAATCTTGTTTATCTATTCTACATATGCCTGTCAGTATCTACAAATTTTGAACTCCCAGTCTGTCCCTTCTCACCCTCCCTCCCCCCTGGCAACCACAAGTCTATATTCTAGGTCTATGAGTCTGTTTCTGTTTTGTATTTATGTTTTTTTTTGTTTGTTTGTTTTTTTAGATTCCACGTATGAGTGATCTCATGTGGTATTTTTCTTTCTCTTTCTGGCTTACTTCACTTAGAATGACATTCTCCAGGAACATCCATGTTGCTGCAAATGGTGTTATTTTGTCATTTTTATGGCTGAATAGTATTTCATTGTATAAATATACCACCTCTTCTTTATCCAGTCATCTGTTATAGACATTTAGGCTGTTTCCATGTCTTGGCTATTGTAAACAGTGCTGCTATGAACATTGGGGTGCAGGTGTCTTTTTGATGTAGGATTCCTTCTGGATATATGCCCAGGAGCGGGATTCCTGGGTCATATGGTAAGTCTATTCCTAGTCTTTTGAGGAATCTCCATAGTGTTTTCCACAGTGGCTGCCCCAAACTGCATTCCCAGAGATAGGTCATTTTTAAATTGGCAGTCTGAAAAATAATGGTGATTATACAGCAAATGCAGCTTCCTTTGAAACACTCTGAAGCATTCTCATGGAAACCTTTTTATCTTTACTGTATCATTGTAAAGTAGGAAAGGGATGAGTAATTGTTGGTATCAAATGACTGTTTCCTTAGGCTCAGTGAACTGGGCTGTTCTCACCCATTTCAGCTGGACAGTTGTAGTTTTATGCTTTTCTGTGGTTCTGGTCACTGTGATGGTCTATGTCAACCCTTTGCAAGTTACAATTTTCATCACCTCAAAAGAGTGTCTTTATGTGTCAGTGAAGCCATTTAATAATAAATTTCTCATGAAGAGCAATATTGATTTGACAATATAACTTGGGCATAAAATATTATTTGATTTTTAGAGGAGTTGGAAGGCTTTTCCTAAATTTACGTTTTCTTTAAATGTTAAAATTAATGGGCCTCATAAGTCAATGTTATTTCTCTGACTTCAAAGAAGCTATTTATTCAGGCAAGAGAACACTTTGGTGGTACTCTGTAGAATAGGAAGCACGTCACTTCATTTGGTAGGGAGTGGTGACGCTAGAGGACATGTCTCAATTGATAGAATGTAGTTTTTTATTACTCAATATGGCAGATTATGGAAAATGAAGAAAACTTTTCATTTGTTTTATATTTCATTCGTTATAAGTTTAACACCAAAATCTGACTTTAAAGAGAATAAAATAAGAGGGAAAACTATGGATCAATTCCATTTGTAAATGTAGATGGAAAACCCAGAATACTCTGAAATATTAGCAAATCGAAATCAGCAGTGAATTAAAAAAAAATCTTGCCTGACAAAGTAGAATTTACTCCAAAAAAATGTAAAAATGGTTCAACATGCTTTGCAAACTCATTACATAAGCACATTAAAGAACCATACAATTATATCAACAGATTTAAAATAACATTAAAGTTTTAGTCATTTGTATCAGAAGCTCTAAGTAAAAAGACTAGGAATAAACTACTGTTAACATAATGAAGGGAATTTATCAAAAATCTACATGTCCAATTGTGAATTATTAAGCAACCAAAATGTGGGACAGGACTTCAGTGCCCTCTATCATCATGATTAAATGACATGATTTTGGAAGGTCTAGCTAATGTAAAAAATAAGAAAGAGGAAATAAGTTATACTAATGTTAGAACAGAAGGATCAAATTATCTATATTTGTAGGTGGTAGGGCTGCAGGCTTGGAAGATAACATAGACCAAATTTTAAAAAAACTATTGAATAAAAAAGAATTTTTCACACAAAATAAAAATCAATAGCTTTAAAAAATCAATCAATAGAAATTAAATGGAAAACTACCCCACTTATAATAAAAAAAACCTAGAAAATAAGTAGAAATAAATTTAATAACAAAAATGAAAATAAATGAAAGCTAGAAAATAAATGGAAATGAATTTAATAATAAATTTAATAGAACACAAAGGAAGACCACTAAACAGTCTTGTGGGAGGATGCAGAATGAGATGAGCTTAGAGATGTACAGCCTTTAGAACTTCCAGGTGAGTCTCTTGGCTGTACCCTCTTGTGTCACCTGCCTCCCTACAGGTGGTCAGATGCTGTAGGGTGCCCTGGCCTCTTCCCACTCAGGACCACTTCCAGAGGAAGAAGACAGCCCGTAACTTCTGGATGCTAACCTGATGAGCAAGACAGATCTTACCCCAAAGATGGCACGACTTTCCTCACATCCTTTTGGCCAGAATTGGGCCACATGCCTACTTTTGAACCAACCATTGGAAAAAGATTAGACAAGTTAGCATGAGTCTGGAGTAGAGTGGAGTCAGCTTCCCATGAAGAACATGGCAGAACTTGTTTCTTGAAAAAGTCTGGAATTATGCTGGTAAGCACGAAGTGAAAAGGGACTAATGGTTGGGTGAGTAACAGTTACTCAACTGGAAGAACAAAAAAAGAGACAGATCCCTACCTTGTTCCATGTAAATAAATCCTAGAAGGTTTAAATAGCTAACTGTAAAATAGACCCATAACAATATTAGTGGAAGACTGAGAAGAATATTCATCTAATCTTAGGGTGAGGAAGGCCTTCGCAAGCGATTTAAAAAAACCGCCCTCAAAGATCATAAAGGCAAATGGTGACACATTCACTGTAGATGTTAAACATTTCTATATGGCAAAGAATATTAGAAACCATCAAATAAATGGTTGACAGGGTAAAACATTTCCAATATACATGGACAAAAGTTTAAGATTGCTCCTACACGAAGAACTTCCTCAGAAAGGGAGAAAACAAAGATCTAGTTGAAAAAAATGTCAAAAGGTATGACTAGGCAAGATAAAACACAAAAAGTGGCAAAAGATTAAAACCATCAATCTCACTAGTGTCAGGAAATTTTTAATTAAAGCAAAAAAAATCAAGTTTCTTAGCAAATTTTAACAAGTAAAAAAATTGATAGGGTCCAAGATGTAAAAAAGATTAGAGAAGCTGGCACTCTGTAATTTTACTGATGGGCATGTCTATTGCTACAGCTTTTAGGGGAAGCAATCTGGCAGTATCTGTTAAACTCTGTGATGATAAAATCTCATTTTTAACAGTGTATTTTATAAAAATTAAAAGCAATACACCAAAATATATGTCTAAAGATATTCTTGTACAGTTTTATAATAGCAAACCATAGGAAACCATTTGAATGTCCATCTGTGGTGGATTTGCTGATGACACTATGGTACACACATGCTGTGGACACACATGTTGCTGCTAAAGGTGAAGGACGTCTGACAGGATGGTGAGAATGAAAGATGAATAAAGTAGAAGAGAAGCAACTGCAAGAAAGTGCTGACTGCAGCTTACTGGAGGGACAAAGCAGGGTGCTTATTATCTAAGGGATCTTTGGGCAGGCTGAACACAAAACACTGTCTAGAACGGTCCATCAGAGGAAGGAAGATAGAACTTTCTTGCTGGCACTCTTATGTCTTGTCTCCCTTTATCAAAGTTCCCCTTGAAGGTTTGGCACACCCATACTTCTGAGTATGTCGCCCTGCAGAAGCCAGACCCCAAGCATCAGCTGAGTGGATAAATGGTGATGGAGCAGGAGCCTCACAGCCTGGTCAGGCCATGCCTGTGCACCGGAGCTGCTGCAGCTCCCACCATCACAGCTGCCGAAACAGAACATGGAGGAGCTGGGCCTTACCCCACGGAGGAGTGAGGCAAAGACAGCCTGGCCTTTGGATGTGACATGGTGGCAGCTGTAGCTGCAGCAGTGGTGGCAGCAGCTGGGGATGTCCATGACCAAGGGACCAAGGTCCTTGGGGTCAGGAATGAATGAATGTGTTCAATAAAATGTCTCTCATCCATTTGAGTAAACCATCATCCTGTCGCTGTTCAGACTGCCTCTGCTCCAGTCTGTCTGTTACCTCTGGGTAGGAGACTGCATTCTCTGGTCTTCTACCTTCTCTTTTGCGTTTCCATCTGTTGGTGTCTTTGTGTTTTATTCAGAATCTTTTCTGTTAATCTGTATTCCTAGTCACATGGTTTCTCCTTGATTGTGTCTAAACTTCTGCCAAGTCCATTAATTGAGCTTTAATGTTAATAATTTTATTTCTATTTTAGAATGTTGTTTTTCTTTAAAATTTTCCAGTATTCGGCTGGAAATGTCTACTTTTGTTCTTAATCTGCTTGAACATATTAAGAGTAGTTATTTTAAAATGTGTGACTCTAACTGGATTTTAGACTGAGAAATTATTATTAATTTTATTAAATGTAATAATGGTCTGATAATTGGGTTGTTAGAGTTATATACTAAAGTCTTTAGAGACGAAATGATTTTATGTTTAGGATTTGCTTGAAAATGCTCCCAAAGTGTGTGTGTGTGTTTAATTGTTAAAGATGAATAATTTATACTTGGGGGTTCATTGTACTATTCTTTCTGTGATGTATGCTTAGAACTTTCCAAAATAAAAAACAGGTTTTAAAAAGTTTGATTCTGATGACTCCATTTTGGGGGGAGTTCCTAAGAGTTTGTTCTATTTTCTCTTGCCTTTCTTGCTTGCATTCCTTCACTTTGGTCTCACGGGTATTTGGTATTTGCAGTTGAGGACCAAGTGCTGCGCATGACAAGTAGTAGGAGTCACCTGAGGCCTTGTCTGCTGTCACCTCCCCCGAGGAAGGATTTGTGCTTTTTCTTGGCTGTCAGCTGGAACATTCACCACAATCCAGTTTTACACGTGACTGGAAGCTGGGATTCAGTCCCTCTGAGAGATGAGTAACATCTCTGTCACCCTTATTCCTAGGATGTAGCCCTTCCTGGTCCCCACCTGGAGTGTGGGTGGCCTGTGACCCTGTCCTGCCCTTTGGTTGGTGCTGGGCTCCAGGTTTTATCTCCTCCACTGAAAGGCTGCCAGGAGCTCTTGATCCCTCTTGTCCTCTCTTAACTGCCTTTTTTTTTTTTTTTTTTTGCAGCTGGTAAACATCTCTGGGAAGACTGGGTTCACCACCCTAGTCCTTCCTTTAGCTCCCAAATCCTTCCTTGTTAATTCCTTGTTGGCTGGTTTTATCTTCCGTGCCTCCAGGCAAATTCTTTCTTTCTTTTTTAATATTTGCTCACTGTTCTAGCTGCTCTCATGGAAGACTGGGCTAAATTCTCCAGTTCACCGCTGCCATAGGCCATGTGTTTTCTCTCTTTGTTCCTCCTCCTTTGATGGGTCTGGCTTTCATTTTTCTAATCTCTCCTGCTTAAGGTTCTGTGAAGGCTGCCCGGAGGGGGCTCCTGGTTCCGTTCATGAATGGAACACTGCTCTAGTCATCCTCAGACCTGTCGATGCCAACAAAGCTCTTTGTGGCCCAACCGTATGAATCCAGAGTGTCTGTGCTTCTTTTGCACAAAGACCATGAATCCCCTGCTAGGGATAGGTAGCTGAATTGACTGCCCTTGAAGACCGAGGATGTGGCTGCCTCTGCTGGGGTTCCTTGAGCTGAGGGGCTTGACTGAGAACCCTGAACTCAACCCCGAATACTGAGGGAGTGGACTGCTCTTCACAGGGAACTCTCTCTGGCACAAATCACATTTCTTTCAGCAGCAAGCTTTTTGGATGCCTTGAAGGGATGTTGCGTGAATTAAGAGTATTTCAATCTTCCTCGCAGATGTAGAACTTCTTCTGGGATTCAAAGAAAGAGAAAGGGCGGGGAAGAGGGAGGCCAGGGGAAGCGGCTATTTGCCCAATTACTGTCCTCGGAAGCACCGGCAGATCCAGGGCTGAGATGCCCAGCGGCTCCCGAAGAGTGACCACAGCTCCTGCTGCCTGGGCCTGGGAGGGTTTATCAGGCAGGAGCACCTGGGCAGGAAGGGGGGCTGCAGAGTTTTCCTGTTGTGCTTTTGGCCTGAAGCATGGCTGGTCTTGAACTAAACATGCTTTTCTTTTTTTAACCCTTTATTGCGGGAGAAGCTCATTTACAAAAATATAAATTTAAATTAAAATTAAATTTGGAAAAAGTTAGCATAACCCCATCCAGGCACCACACAGGCTTATGCGAAGCCCAGTGAAATAACGGAAACCCCGTAGCATTCTGTCTTCATCCCTAATCGCTGCCACTGCACCCACCTCACCCCCAACGCTGATGATGTGTGTGCTGTGCTGAGCTTCAATGTGCAGGCACTGCTCACAGTGCTTTACATGTATTAATTAATCTCAAAACAATCTCTCTCATCTCCATTTTATAGATGGGGAAACTAAGACAAAAATTAATAACTTCTCCAGCAAGTGGTGGAAGTGGGATTCAAACCCAGGCCATTTGGTTCCAGAGTCTGTGCATTTTTGCTAACCTGTTCTGGGCCTGAGCTCAGAGCCACCCTGCGGGTTTGCCCCATCCTCACTGCTGGCAGTCCTAACTCAAGGTGTCCTGGGCCCCTCTGCACATGCCAGTGGCCAGTCAGGGCACCCTGGTGCAGCTGTCCACCTTCCTCTACGATTCTGGGTGATGGGCGATATGAAAGCTTTGCTGTCCCTCAGGCTCTAATGTGGACACATGTCCTCCAGGCTATGGATTCTTAAACCTGAGTGGGTGTAAAGGTCACCTGGAGGTTTGCTGAAAAAAAAAAAACAGATTCCTGACTTGACTCTACTGCATTTGAGGAATTTATACCTTTCTGAGGATCTCCAGTTGGAAACACGAGCTTTTATTGAATAAGAATCACATGTGTGTTTTGACAGTTTTCAGCCATCTAGTCCTCCTCTCATTTCTTCACCCCTGTGTACCTATGTAGCGTCACACAGGGGAGAAACCCAGCCATCACTGGCAGGGCAGGCCCAGAAGAAGGGACGGGCTCAGAGTGGGCACCAGAAGCGTCTGCAAGGGTGGAAACAGCTCACTCTGGATTTAAAGGATGACCAGAAAGGACGCAGGCTAAGAAACACAAGGTTTCTGAGGCAAGAGACGGCTCCACTTGACTTCTTTATTGAGGGTGCTAAACACCCATGACCGCTGAAACACACGTATTAAGAGCCTCTGTTTATCTCTTTCTAGCTCCCTGTTTTGAAATGACACTAATTCCATTTTACAACATTGAAATCAAACTTAAGATGTTAAGCGCCCTAAACAACCATATATTAAATTGCTGGAGTATGTTATGCATGTTAAATGCTTTCCTCTCATTTATCAAGAAAACTTCAAACTGTGTCAGAATGGGGGTTTTCATGAATGGGTCTCCGGGGGGTGGGGGGCATCTGCGGCCCGGCTCGGTCTCTGCCTCGCTTCTGCCTGCTCGCTTGTGTGACGCAGCCCTGGGGCCTCCTTGGGCCTCTGCGCTCCCTGGGCGGCAGGCCCCCCTGCACGCTTGGAGCGGATTAGCCTTGCATCTCACGGGTTAGGAAATCGAGACACAGAGGTGACTGGGCAACCGGCCCCAGAGCAGCACAGGAGAACCGGCAGAGGCGGGCCCCTGCCCCTGTCGGCTTCTCCCTGTTGGGGAGAGTCACCCCTTGACGAACCGAACACTGTGCATCTCTCAGGACAGAGCTGAAGACACTAACAATTACCCAGCAGTGGAAAACCCCCCTGGCTCTGCATCTCGTGTTGAGGACGTCTCAGCCTGTGCCTTTCCACCCGGCCTGGAGCCCTCCTCTCTGGGAACTGTTTTTCTATGTAGTTTCCTCGGGGTCATTAAACTTTCCTGCTTTAGGAAAAAAAAAAAAAAAAAAACACCTCTTCGAGTTTTATGGCTATTTCTTTTTTCTCTATGTTAAAAGATTCTCTATTTCTTTTGACGGCATCATTTCTGTACCAAAGGTGTCCCTATTTCTTCCTCCACTCCCGGCCCTCCGGCCGTGTGTGACAATGTGCTCTCTGGGCCTCAGCTGTACTTTCTGACTTGACATTCAGCGTCCCCACTCCCACCCCTTCCCATTACCTGTTGCTATGAGGCAGCATTTGTTGGCAAAATCTGTGTGTTCGCTGTGGCTTCCCACAGCTGTAAAAATGGCTTCACCTCTCACCTTCTGTCAGAACTACCACGATGCACACTTGTAGACTGCAGATAGCTACGCAGCCTCCTTATGAAAACTGGCTGAAATCCACTAGACACAAGGTGCTGACTACTGGTCAGAAAATCACCTGTGGTGTATAGGTGGGCACAAAACATCCAGTCTGTGCAATTTGTGAATTGATGCATATAAAGGAATACAAATAATTACATGTAAAAATTGTCGTATAATAGAACCTTCTTAAGGGATAGTTCACATCACTGATTTAAAAATATGTTTCTCAGTTTTTCAACTGATACTTACATCGAGCCACATACTAAAAATTCAGGTACTTTAATAATTAAATGGTATAATTTTTTTTAGATTGTGAAACCTTGGTCAATATTTACAGGGCTTAGTTTTCCCACATCTCAGTGTCCTTGTCTGTAGAATGGGTTGTTGTGAGGATTAAATGAGTAGATACATGAAGACACTTAGAATATAGTGTCAAACAGAACAGAAAGAAAGTCGGAGGGGGGTGGTATATCATTCTGAGGGTGGGGAGGAAATTTGCAAGCAGAACACAAGAGACAGATACCACAGAAGGAAAGGTTAATAGATTTAACATCAGGAGACTGAAAACACTGTAAGGGGGAAAAGGCACGAGAAATTGCAGTGACAGCATTGCTAATGAAAACTGTAATAAATACTACATAGAGATCATCATTCTAAGTGAAATAAGCCAGGAGGGGAAAGAAAAATGCCATATGATATCACTCATATGTGGAATCTAAAGAAAAAAGACAAAAAAGACACTATGAACTCATTTACAAAATAGAAACAGACTCACAGACTTAGTAAATAATCTTATGGTTACTGGGGAAATGGGGTGGGAAGGGATAAATTTGGGAGCTTGAGATTTGCAAGTATTAGCTACTATATATGAAAATAGATTTTTAAAAAATTTCTTCTGTACAGCACAGGGAACTATATTCAATATCTTGTAATAACCTTTAGTGAAAAAGAATATGAAGATGAATATATGTATGTATATGCATGACTGGCACATTATGCTGCACACCAGAAATTAATACATTGTAACTGACTCTATGTACTTCAGTAAAAAAAAAAAAACTGCATAACAAATGCCAGATTAATATTCCTAATATATTCTATATGTGATTATACAAGCTTTATATTATATAAAATACAATCACATAACTTATAACATAACTGGCAGATGTCACTTTAAAACAATTATCAAAGTTGTATAAAAAACTTTAATAAAGGCTAATAGACATGAAAAGCAATTCACAAAAACAAATGAAAGTCAAAAATAAACAAATGAAAAATATTAAACTATTGATAATCAGAGAAATGGCAATGGGAAGTTTGCCAGAGCTGTTTTTCTGCAGCCAAATGCAGAGTGAGTTCTGAGAGGCACGTGACCCACCCGGCTAACAAAGCTGGTGGAATGTGATTTGGCAAAGATCATGCAACTCTTTGGCCCACCCATTCTGCTTCTAGGAATTCAAGTAAATAGTCACAAGTATGTACGTAACTGTAGTGATAAAAATATATTTAAAAGTGAAAAGGTGTGAATTAGCCCGGTGCCAAGCCAAGACTGTGCATCAGTCATGAACATGTGAGGAAACTGATCATTAAAATGATCCTATAAATTAATACTCTGACTCAGAAACCTATTTCTAACCTATTCCTCAGTTACAGAAATATGTCTGCTATACACTAACCCCTGTGTAGAAGGAGTGATTATTTTTTCCTTTATTTTCCAAATTTTCTAATTTGGACATTAAAACAAAAAGTAAATACAGTTTTGAAGGGCGTACATGCATTATTCCATGGTCTTCAATATGTACATACATAAACAATAAAATCTTAGTTTTTTCAGAGTTTTCAGAACTATTTGCACTTGCAACACTACACGTACGGAAGGGGCTGTATGTAGGCTTACTCTTTCATGAATCCATCTTGAGGAATCTGGGTGTAATAACTACAAGAAAAGCAAAAAAAGTAATTAGAAGACTTCTATGGAAATCTGCATGACAGGTCACCCTGCTAAAGAGTAATCGTTAAGATATGATTAATTACATCAATCAGTGCCGCCGGTAGGGGAAGCTGGAGAGTGTCTGAGGGTCCCATTCCTGTCTTCAGAATACCTGTCTTGTTGGTTTTTGTTTTTTTCCAAGTCTTGTTAAATTAACTATTTACATTGCTTTATATAAGGTCCTTACAAATAAGAATTGTTTACCTCGAACTATCCTCCCCCTAACTTCCCAGAAAATCTTTGCTGCTGAACTTCACCGATGTTTTTTTCCTGGTGGTAGTTGGTTTTCTACAGTTTGAATAGTAGTTGAGGGCAGCATACTCCATCAGAGCAGCAAAGATGAACAAGAAGCACACGGTCACAAAAAGGTCCACGGCAGTCACGTAGGAGACGCAGGGCAAGGACTTCCTGGCTACGGTGTGGAGCGTGGTCATGGTCAGCACTGTGGTGATGCCTGCACGGGGGACAGGTACCGAGGTGTAAAAGGAGCCACACAGAATTCCTCCACTCCAACACAGTGTGGTTTATTTTTTTTTTAATGTGAACCTTTCTTGATATTGCATCAATGTAATAACACTTATAATTGTAATTAATGTCTATATAATTTTATAAGCAACATTTCCATAAAAATTTACCATAGTCTTCACAATAACATTAAAATACCTGGATCTTTTTATTTATTCAGTTATTCTCTTATTGTTTGACACTTTGTCTTTTAAAATACTTTTAATGAGAATACAGTTTGCCATCTCCAATAATTTCCATCTGTTCCTCATCTCACACTTTTCTTCTGCCCGGATAAACCATGTCTACGCTCAGTTCTCCTCCTCTGTGCAATTTGTAAACTCCCGTCTTTCTTCCAGGCCTAGCTGAGATACCACTTTTTCTGAGGCAAGACTGCTTCTAGCAACCCAGGCAGAGCTGGCAACACACACGTCTTCACAATCTCTGTACCTGCTGTGTTCCTCATTTTTTTGCATTATCACAGTGAATTCCCTATGTCTTTACAGTTTCTCTCCCTGAACAGATCATGTGACCTTTAAGAGCAAAACTATCTTCCTCATCTTTGCTTGTCTGTTACCTAGCATTGTGCGTAGCATTTTAGACATTTCAATAAATACTTTGTATGGAGTGCACTGATTCGCTGACTAATTAGTTAACTAATCATACCCAGTACTGATCTGACTTTATTTTATACCTATGGGTCACCACTAAAGACTTAATCAAAGGCTGTGGAAAATATTTAGGCAAGAGATGCACATGTGATGGATAGTTTACAAGGAAAAACGAATGAAAAAAGGAATGGAGTCTACCAAAATGAAGGCGAGTATAATGATTCAATGATTATCATGTGAAACAAGTGAAGGCTGACTTTCCCCTAGATGAGCTCCTAGGAAGTTAGAACCTGCTGGAGCTGTCAGACAGGTGCGCTAGTAACACGCATCCCAGAATCACAGGCTGTGACACTCCCACCTCTGTGGTTCACTGGGGATGCTGTAAAGTTATCTGTCCAGCAGTACTACTCAGGAATCAGGCAGCCATGACGGATGGATGACCATTGGTTCCCACCTTTGCGGCAGCATCAGAGCTCTTGTTTGGTGTGCCTCCCTGGCCTGGAAATCAGCAAAGACCAGTTGTAGAGTGAGTCAAAGAGTACAGCATGAACAGCTTGGCCAGGTGTAAAGGATATTGACCTGGAAGCCAAAGCCTTCAGCTTTGTTCTGGGCCTTCTCAGCATCTGGACATACCAAGTCACTTACTTTCTTTGTATCGGTTTCTTTAATCAGCACAGTGAAAACAGAGTGCCAGCCTCTCCTTATTGTAAGTGGGAAAGTTGTGATGCTTCATGTAAAAAAGCATCGTAAACTTGAAAAGTCTACACCAATGGCAGTGTATTTTTACTTAAAAAAAGATTTTGCAATAAATGTCCAATATAACTATTTTCTAATGTGGTGACCATGTTATGTCTGTGGGATTTTAAATAGGTATTTTTTCACTAAATTTGGGGATTTTAACCTAATTTCTTCACAACTTTTTAACCTCATTTTTTCTCTTTTTGTTTTGGAACACCAGTTACAATTATTTTATACATCTTTATATGTCCCACAGATCACTGAGGCTCTGTTCATTCTTTTAAAATCTTTTTTACCCTTCTCTTTTCAGATTAGGTACATTTCATATGATGATCTCCAACTAGACAAGATTTTTTTCATGCTATCTGCAATCTCTTCCTAAGATCATTTAGCATTTTACTTTCAACTTGACTATTATACATTTTATTCTATAATTTCCTTTTTTAATATACTTTATCTGCTGGAATTATCATCTGTTCATTCATTAAGATTGTATTTTCTTTTAAATCCTTGAACATTGTTATAATAGCTCTTTAAGGCCCATGTCTGCTTGTTCAACATCAGAGTTCCATTTTGATATTGACTCTTTTTTTTTCTTGATAATGGGTCATTACCCATTACCTTCTTCTTAGAAAGTCTAATAATATTTTACTGTAGAGTAAATATATAGTACTGCATTATGGATGACACATTACAAACAGTATGGACTACATTACCTTTTCCGTTTTGTTATCTTTTTAAAAAATAATGTTGAATGCTTTCTTACAATAAATAGTTAATTTTTTGGTGATTTCCCTTGATCTTGTCATTACATGATTTAAGCTTTATTTAAAGGAATCTGGAGTACCTCTTTATTGTTAGGCACAGCCTTTCTGGTGAATCAACTAAATATCCTGGTGTTAATGACATTTCTCCACCCTTCTGGTGTGTAAATCTATTATCTGCCAGCCCTGTGTATTTCTACTATCTTGTCCTCTTAATGCTGCAGTGGCTACTCTTTGATAAGATTTTCACAGTCTCAAGTTGTGCAAGCATAACTACATCTTATCTTGTTTAGAAGCTGATCTTTAAAGTCATGCTCCCTATGACACCTGACATTTGTAGTCGTGAGGTCATAACCCCAAGAATATTTACTAAATCTGTTATGCCTTTGCCAGTTGATTTGTCAGTTCTATCATGTATTTTCTATAAGCATGCAAAACTAATATTGGCAGAGGATATTAAAGGCTAATTTATCATGTTCAAACAGTACTTTATTGTTAAACAAATGAAGAATTAAGAAACAAACAAAAAAGATACAGTGTAATACAGGAGACTTTGCAAAGATTTTAAAACTGAGGCAGTTCCCTTTTTTTGAAAGACAATTTTTGGGGGGGAAACAACCTCTGTATTACACATTACCTGTATTCACAAATCAAAATACTGAAAGTTAGGCAAAAGTCTTATCATAATTAAAAACTGTCCGCTATAATACATGTTGCACAATCATAAAATCACTGGAATTTAATGTTTTATTAAGAGGACTTTGAGGGCCACAGATAAATTCATGAAACACTTTGAGCTTTAATATGTAAATTGTAGCTGAAAAGAATGATCATTTTCTTGTTTGCTGGGAAAGCTACTACAGACAAACAGAACTTTTATTAAGAGGCTATTTTACTAATTTGTATCATCAGTCCTCAGAGGCGTGTAGTAAGTTCTATTTCTTTACATTGGCATAACGACACTTTTGAATGCGGCAGGTTCCAGGGCATGACTATGCTTTTATGATGATATCATCCTTAGAGCCTGTTATCGGATGATGCAATTGACCTATTTTGAATCCCTAACCTCAACTTAATTAAGTGGTACACAGGGAATTCTGCTGTGAGGAAGAGCAACATACCTTGGCTATTTTAAAGAACCATGGTTCATGCAGCCCTCACATTAGATCAGTCACTTTTGAACTAAGTCTTTTTCATTGAAAGTATTTTTTTCTATATTAAAGTTACACAAATCAATACAAGAGTTTTTCTGAAACTCACCTAATGCTGTTCTTGCTGGTGTAGCATCTTTTTTGATCCAAAATCACACCCAGGATAAAACTACAGTCAGCATACAGGGAATGTATGTTTGAATAGTGAAGTAGCCCATTCTTCTACTCAATTCAAAATATATAGTCATGACAACATAATCACCTGTAATAAAGTATTGTCAAAATTAACACAACCTTCACGTCTTAAAAATAATTTGAGGAAATAATTTAAAACAATTTGTTAAATGAATAACTTGGATAAAAATACACAAGTACAGCAACATCAAACTGGAAAAAGACTCCAACTGCTGGTGCCCTTAAACTTAATTTTTATAGTATCCATGGCTGTGCAAGGCATTTTACTGTAAGAGGCACAAAAGATACATATTAATTAACAGAGGAGGCAGACATGCCAGACCATTACTCAAGAAGCTAATATTGCTTGTGTTTATCTGTTTGCTGCCTGTCGAAAATCAAGGGTAGCAAGTCACAAACTCAACCCCCAAGCAGAATCATTGTCATTTGGCTTTTTCAATAGTAACAGACGTATACATAACACTTCACGTCGAAACTTGTGTAACAGATTTATACTTATATTTTTGTAGGATGAATTTAAGCTTATCAACCTTTTACTTTATGTTTTATTTTATATTTTTATATTTACCGTACCCTTTCATGGCTCTGGCACTTAGGCTGTGCCAACCCAGAAAACAAACAGAAGAAGTCATTCTGCGGCACTCTGCTCCCTCCTAACTAAAGCAAAGCCACAACGTAACAGAGTTGGGATGAAAATGGATGTTACTGGAAATTTCACAAGATTGCACGAGGGACTGGGAGAAGGCGCATGCCTAGTACATTGTACATTTATTCCAAAATCATCTCTATTCGTACATTTCCTAGGTGATCTGCTGCTCAGATCATGTCTCTCCTCCTCCTCTTGTTTGACTTTCATGCTTAAGCCCACTGGATTCAAACTTCTTGCACCTCAAATTCAAAATTCAGGTGACCAGAACTGGATTATCATCTCCATCACACCAACACCTGCTCTTAACTTAGGTCCTTCTTTCATTTATTCACACACCATCTCTGACTCATTTTCCCTTCTCCAACTCCTGTTCTGCTCTCAACTCCTCTTCCTGCCTAATCCAGCTACTGTCTATCTTAGCCCCCACTTTCTCTAACAACCTTCTCTGCTCCAGACCATTCTGTGCCCTGCCACCAAAAGGATCTTTCTAGAATATGAACATTATTATATCCCTCCCCTAAGAATCCTTCACCAGCATCTTGTGCCCCCTGTGCAATTCTCACAACTTTATCATGGCCTTGTTGGAGCCCAGGGTAGGCCATCCCTACGCGTGCCTCAGTGGCATATTGATTATTTCGAATTAGAGTTATTTTAGAAATGGCCACTACCAAGAGGGACATTCTGACCCTCCTCTCTACCCCTGAAAGTAGGAAAAAATGTGAAAGTTACACTCCTTGCAACTAGAGGTAGAGGACAAACTTATCTCCAAGTAGCCTGTATAAACATACCGTGTTACTTCAGTTTACTACCCCAAGTCCATGCCCCATTTGGATTCCTTACTAATGAAGCACACAAAGCCCAAGTTTTCTCCTGTAAATTCCTCACAAATTATTGTTTCTTTGTCTAAAAAGTATAAAAGCTGTCTGGCCACTTCTTAGGTCCCATTTCTATGAGACCTCCATGTGTGTTACTTAAATTTGGTTTCTTTTTCTCTTGTTAATCTGTCTTGTGTCAATTTTATTATTAGCATAGCCAGAAGAAATCAAGACGGGGAGGGGGGAATTTCCCACACTGACAATCGACAGTGTTCTGCACGAACACCCCATGCCTTGTACTCCCTGCATTCTAGGTCCGTGGGGGGTCCCCAGGTGCTCAGATGCGCAAGGTCTCCCCCAACAGCTGCCGCATCTCTGCCCTCCTGCCTAGGGTGCTCTTCTTCCTCCACCTGCATCCAGATGGCTCCCACCCAACTGTGAAGCTCAGCTTGGAAATCATTTACTTCACCAAGAAGTCCTCCCTACCCACTGCTAACAATGGTGGTTAATTTATTTCTATAATTATCAATATAATATCTGCCTTAAAACCAACATGCGAGGTAGGTGATAGAATATATGTCTTGTTTATCAATGTTAACTTGGTAAGCAATCAATACGTATTTTTTCGATGAGAAGTCCCATTTTTAAAATCTACAGGGAAACGATATTAAGCCCATATGAAAATCATGCCTTTCAATAAATCAGAATGTTTTTTGCAGGATGTGGTGTTTGGTTGTACCAATACTTAGGATGACTGATAGACACATTAATTTTGAGGTCATTTCCCAAGAAACACTTAAAATTTTTAGCAAATTAGTCTTTCACTACAAAGGAATTAGAATAATAAACCTGAAGCAATCAAAAACACAAAAATATTTTTCTAGGTAATATGAATGTCAAGTTACATAATTTCCTATGGAAATATCATTGAATTATGTGTGATATTTAAATGTCTATTAATTTTTTCATAAATTTCGATTAAAAAACTGAGCAGAAAACAAACAGTACACAGAATAACAAAACATAATAAATCACCCTAGCAGTTATGAACATAACCCCAAGGGATTATCCAAAGAGTTGAATAATTTCTTCAACAGCCATTGTAGTTTCCTCAGTAAGATAAGCAGAAGGACAACTTCAGAGCAGGCACAATTCATTTCAGCAAATCTACCTGCTTTGCCCCAACCTGAGGTGAACAGGTTCCCCATTTCCTGTGTTCAGAATACCCCTTTGCCTAGCTCACAGGTCTGCCTGGATGCGCCACCACCAGGTATAAAAGTGAGGAGAAGCCATCAGGGCTACATTCTGGGGTCTGATTCTATAATTCAGCCGGCTCTTGGTGAGATTCTAGGACACGCCCCAAAAAGTGGTTCCAGAGAGCACTATGGATCTTGTTTTCCAGCTTCCACGGGGAATAAACACCTGGAGAAGCAGCGGCAAGGGAATTCTGGGTTCCAGCTCCCCGGTCCCCCACAGGAAGGCCAACACAAAGTCAATGTGCCGCTCACCCCAAATAGGAAGGAAGAGGCCATGGAGTTCTCATTTTCTCATTTTCTGTGTGTATGTAACTTGTTGGTCTAGGCCTGAAGTAAAACGTATCTTCTTAGGAAGTAAAATCTCCTCCCTGTTTCTGAAAATATGAGGCTGGGAAGTCCATTCTTAAATTCCATTTGCCGTTAGTTCCAGGACTCTGACTGAGAAGGAAACGTTGTACCTTCTGCGCTCCCACCCTCAGCACGTGCACACACACTTGCACACCTGCTCCTTCTACACACGCGGGCCTGGCCGGCTCCAGCGAGGGTGCGGAGGCTCAGCTCCAGGTGCGCGCTCCTTGGAGGCCCTGCCTCCTTCTCCGAGGTGTTTAAGATATTCACTGTGATCAACGTTCAGCGCTCCTAATGCAGTTCATAAACTAGACTGCAGTGGTGTTTGCTCTTTGTGGTTGGTTCTTTCCAAGCTAGAGACTTGGGTTTCTAATCGACTCTTAGGACAGGCAAGAGGGATCGGTGATTTGAGAATCACAGCGGTCATGGAGCCCACCCTGGAATGTGCCTGACGCCTACTTCCCAGAGGAAGACGGAATGAAAACCGCTGGGGAGGGAGGGAGAAGCTTCTCTTTGATGTGTCAAGGTAAAAAAGTTATCTTGGGCTTGGTGGAATAGTGAGAGCAAGTTGCCTTTTGCCAGCTGTTCATTTCTGCGACCCTTTGTTCCTTCTAGGCCAGTAAGAAGCACTGGAAACCCTCTGGGAGAACAAGTGTGCTACTAGTTTTCAGGACAACAGCACAGAGCAGGCATTTAATACATATAGATAAAATACAAATTTATCAAGCTAATACTGTGTTCCATGAGCTACAAAGATTAATAAGATACAAAATCTCCCTCAAGGTTAAAGACCAGCTGCATCTTCCATAACGTCCATGGTTCCCAGAGAATATTATTGTAAATCATTGTTCACTCAATGTTGTAGATGCCCGCATTTCTTCATTGCACCCCAGGCACCAAAGCATTCCTTTGGACTGCCTTTAAATGTAGTTGTCACTTCCCCAGATTTCTTCTCCTTCTGATGGCCATGTCTTCTCTCCCTGTCACAGAGGTACCCACTCTCTGGCCTCCTTTGAAAACATCCTAAGATTAATACTCCTCAAAAGCCAGTCAGGGCCTGGTAACTGGCAAGTAGTGCTCAGCGCAGCGAAAGTCTAACCTTCTCCATTCAAGTCAAGATTGCCCTGGAAAGACTTGTCCTTTTCTATTTTCTTTATGACATCAGTTTATGAAAAAGTTCTTCGTTTTACAGAAATTAAATGTATCAACCTTTTATTTTATTGTTGGTGCTTTTGTGTCATCCTTGAGCATGTGTTCCCTAAACTAAGGTTATAAAGATATGTGCTATTTTTTCTATTAGTTTGGCTTTTCTCCACTTATTTTTATGCAGTCGATTCTTCTTCAAATTAAATTTTTAAAAATTCCATGATCAGTTGTCACAGCATCACTTACTGCTACCCGCAGTCATCTGCAGCGCCACCTCACATGTCCATGTATGTGTGGATCTGTTTCTGCATGCCAATTCCTGCACAATTACCACACTATCTTAACCATTAAAACTGGGAGGCACACCCTAAAATAGCCCCTGATCAGTCACATATTTGGACAATTTTCTCTTGAGAACCTAGGCAGCAACTTTGGCCAACAGAACTTCCTTAATTTGGTCATTTCTTTTGGAAAAACTGAATGGATTTTGTAGATTGGCTGATTTCAAATTTGATCCAAAGAAAGGTTATTGTGGGTGGGCCTGGCTTAAACAGGCAAAATCCTTCAAAGAAGAACTAGGACTTTCATGTTGAGAAATTATCCTTCTGGTCTTGAAGAAGGAAGCTGCCGTTAGCTCTGCAGCTACAAACAGCAAATGGTGACAACCACCTGATGAGATCAGGAGGCTTTTCCCCAGTCAAGCTTCCAGTGAAAATGAAGCTCAGCCAGTACCTCAGCTGCAGCCTTTGAGAGCCTAACCAAAGGGCCCAGAGAAGCCGTACTCCTCACTCACTTACTCACAGAAACTGCTGAATAATTGTGTGCTTTGTCTTAAGCCATTAAAGTTGTGGCAACCTCTTACAGAGAAATAGAAAACTAAGGGAGAGGGACACCCAGCAGAACAACCGAACAGGCTGCCCCTCAGACACAGCCCTCCCTCAGTAACACTAACTTGGCATCCATTTAGGGACCAAAGTGCCTCTGTGGGAGCTGTGGGGCTCAGATGGGAGGTTGTGCTGCAGAATGAAGAGCGTCATTTTGAGAAACCAGATCCATACCCATGGGGCAGACTCACTGACTGTGGTCTCAGCCACAGACCTAAAAACAGCTCTGCTTGTCTTAGGACTCAGCTACAGCCCCGTTTGGCTTTGATTCTCTCACCAGCACCATCTGTCAAGGGACCTATGAGGAGTCACACCCACTGGGTGTTGGCCAATAGACATACAGGACTTGGTCTCAGCTTTGCACCATAAATGGCCCATGAACCAGCTCCTGCCCCTCCTGGTTGTGGTCTGGGAGCCCCTAAAGGACACTGGTTTAAATAATCTCCCACGGATAAGAGACCTTTTGTAGAAATCCAGGAGTCAAGTGGAAAAACTAAAGCACACCACTAGAACAACAGCAACAAAAACCCAAGACTGGACACACTGAAGAGGATCACAGGAACATTTTTTTCCCTACTTGTTCCCACAAAGCTTTAATTTTTTTATTGAGGTATAGACAGTTTACAATGTTGTGTCAATTTCTGCTGTACAGCACAACTTTTCAGGCATACGTGAATATGCATATATTCATTAACATATTCTTTTTCACCATAAGCTAATACAAGATATTGAATATATTTCCCTGTGCTATGCAGTGTGAACTTGTTTACCTATTTTCTATATACCAGTCAGTGTCTGCAAATCTCAACCTCCCAGTCTGTCCCTTCCCACCGGCCTTCCCCCTAGCAACCACAAGGCTGTATTCTATGTCTGTGAGTCTGTTTCTGTTTTATATATAAGGTCATTTGTCTTTTTTTTTTTTAGATTCCACATATGTGTGATATCATATGGTACTTTTCTTTCTCTTTCTGGCTTAATTCACTTAGAATGACAATCTCCAGAACTATCCATGTTGCTGCAAATGGCATTATTTTATCATTTTTATGGCTGAGTAGTATCTCATTGTTTAAATATACCACAATTTCTTTATCCAGTCATCTGTCAGTGGACATTTAGGCTGTTTCCATGTCTTGGCTATTGTAAATAGTGCCACTTTGAACACTGGGGTGCAGGTGTCATTTTGAAGTAGGGTTCCTTCTGGATATATGCCCAGGAGCGGGACTGCTGGGTCATATGTTAAGTCTGTTTTTAGTCTTTTGAGGAATCTCAATACTGCTTTCCACAGTGGCTGCACCAGACTGCATTCCCACCAGCAGTGTAGGAGGGTTCCCTTTTCTCCACAGCCTCTCCAGCATTTGTCATTTGTGGACTTTTGAATGATGGCCATTCTGACAGCGTAAGGTGATACCTCATTAAAGTTTTCATTTGCATTTCTCTGATAATTAGTGATAATTAGCATTTTTTCATGTGCATATTGATCATTTGTATTTCTTCCTTGGAGAATTGCTTGTTTAGGTCATTCACCCATTTTTGGATTGTTTTTTAATCTATCTTATATATAGCAGTTAATATTACCATTTTTTAATTTTTGCTTTTATTTCTTTTGCCTTGTGATACAGATCTAAGAAAATATTGCTACAATTTACACCGAAAAATGTTTTGGCTATGTTCTCTTGCAGGAGTTTCATGGTATCGTGTCTTATATTTAGGTCTTTAAACCATTTTGAGTTTATTTTGGTATATGACGTGAGGGAGTGTTCTGGTTTCATGATTTACATAAAGCCGTCCAGCTTCCCCAATACCACTTGTGAAGAGGCTGTCTTTTCTCCACTGTATATTCTTGCCTCCTTTGTCATAGACTAATTGAGTGTATATTTGTGGTTTCATTTCTGGGCTCTCTATTCTGTTCACTGATCTATATGTCTGTTTTTGTGCCAATACCATGCTGTTTTGATAACTGTAGCTTTGTGGTATTGTCTGAAGTCTGGGTGGGTTATGCTCCAGCTTTGTTCTTTTTTCTCAGGATTACTTCAGCAATTCTGGGTCTTCTGTGGTTCCATATAAATTTTAAAATGATTTGTTCTAGTTCTATGAAAAATGTTCTGGGTAATGTGACAGGGATGACATTAAATCTGTACATCGCTTTGGATACTATGGCCATTTTAACAATATTCTTCTGATCCAAGAGCATGGGATACCTTTCCATTTTTGTAAGTCATCTTCAGTTTCTTTCTTCAATTCTTTACAGTTTTCAGCTTAAAGGTCTTTCACCTCCTTGGTTAAGTTTATTTTTAGCTTTGTTTGATGCAATTTTAAATGGGATTTTTTGTTTTGCTTTTTCTTTCTGATGTTTCATTGTCAGTGTAAAGGAATGCAACAGATCTTTGTATATTAATCTTGTATCCTGCTATCTTGCTGAATTCATGCATTAGTTCTAACAGTTTTTGTGTACAGTCTTTGGAGTTCTCTATATAGAGTATCATGTCATCTGCAAATAATGACAGTTTTACCTCTTCCCTTCCAGTATTGATGCCTTTAATTTCTTTTTCTTATCTGACAGGAGGACCTAGAACTTCTACTACCATGTTGAATAGAAGTGGGCAGAGTAGGTATCCTTACCCTTCTCCTGAATTAATGGGAAGACTTTCAGTTTTTGATCACAGAATATTATGTTAGCTGTGGGTTTGTAGTAAAAGGCTTTTATTATGTTGAGATATGTTCCCTCAACATCCACTTTGGTGAGAGTTTTTATCATGAACAGATGTTGAATTTTATAAAATGCTTTTTCTGCATCTTATTGAGATGATAATATGGGTTCTGTCTTTTGTTGACTTGCATATCTTGAGCCATCTTTCTGAACAGGATCAGATTTGCATCATAGTTCTCTTGTACAGCAGTGGGAAGATGAATTAGAAAGAACTCATAGGAAGGACATGAACAGTTCAGCTGAGAGATAAGGGCCTGCATTATTAACAGAGTGAAAAGACAGCCCACCAAAGGGGAGAAAATATTTGCAAATCCCATATCTGGTAAGGGATAAATACGCAGAATATATAGAGAAGCCCTCCAACTCATCAATACAATTTTAGAAACGGGCAAAAAACTTGAGTAAACATTTACCAAAATAAGTTATAAAAATAGACAATAAACATATGAAAAGTGCAACATTGCTAATCATCAGGAAAATGCAAATATCAAAAGCATAATGAGAAATCACCTCACACCTATTAGGATGGCTACTATAAATAACAGGAAACAACAAGTGTTGGTAAGGATGTGGAGAAATTGGAAACTTTGTGCACAGTTGGTGGGAATGTAAATTGGGGCAGCTGCAGTGGAAAACAGTTTTGTGACTTATCAAAAAATTAAAAATAGAATTACCATAGGATCCAGCAATTGCACCTCTGGGTTTTTACCCCACAGAATTGAAAGCAGGATCTCAAAGAGAAATCTGCACACCCAATTTCATAAAGGCATTAGTCAAAACAGACAAAAGGTGGAAGGAACCCAAGTGTGCATGGACAGGTGAATTGACAAGCATGATATGGTATATACAGTCAGCTCTCAGTAGCCATGGTTTCACATCCACAGAGTCAGTCAATGGTGAATCAAAATTATTTGAAAAAAACTCCAGAAATTTCCAAAGAGCAAAACTTGAATTTGCCTCATGCCAGCAACTATATACATAGCATTTACATTGCATTTATAATTATTTACACAGCATTTACACTGTATCAGGTGTGATAAAGTAATCCAGAGGTGATCTGTAGTATACAGAACAGTGTCCACAGGTTATATGTAAATACTATGCCATGTTATGTAAGGAATGTGAGTATCATGGGTCTTGGAGTCTGTGGGGGATCCTGGAACCAACCCCTTACAGATACCAAGGGATGACTGTATATACAAGGGAATGTTATTCAGCCTCAAAAAGAAAGCAAATCCTGACACATGCTGCAACATGGATGAACTCTGAAGACATCATGCTATGAAAAATAAACCAATCACAGAATGACAATACTGCATGATTCCACTCATGAGGCAGGTAGTGTGCGCAAGCCCACAGAGACAAAGTAGAATGATGTCTGCCAAGCACTGGGGAAAAGGGGTAAAGGAGAGTTCTTTTTTTCATGGGTATAGAGTTTTAGTTTTGTAAGATGGAAAGAATTCTGGAAATGGATGATGGTGGTGGCGGCTGTATAACAATATGGGTAAACTTGGTACTATTGAACACTTAAAATGGTTAAGATGGTAAATTTTATGTCATATCTATTTTACCACAATTAGAAGGTAAAAGAGAGAGAGAGTTAAGAGCCTGAACTAAGGTAGTTGTGATAGATCTAGAGAAAACTCTAGAATGTTGTTTATGTTCATGACTGGGCAGATGATAGTGTCACCAACTGAGATGGGAAACAGAGAAGGCAGAAGAGGGTTTGGGGGAAAGAAGGTTAGATTTTGATGTGTTAAATCTGAAGTGCCTGAAGCAGTCACATCATGGAGGATACTGGACAGGTGGTGATTCAGTCTGTCTACCATGGGGATCCAGGGTGTGGGGAAGAGGAATGGAAAGGGAAGCATGGGAGAGAGGGAGAGAGGAGGTGAGAAGGAGGAGATAACAAAGGAGAAAAACAAAAGAATAAAAATATTTGAAATCTCTGTGAGGTAAAGAGAATACCATTCCTGCAGCCAGAAGGCTGGGTTCTTCTCCTAGCTTGGTCATTTACACACTATAGGGTTTTGGCAAAGCTCTTAGCATCCCTGTGATTCACTTTCCTCATCTGTAAAATGAAGAGAACACCTACCTCAAGGAATATTTGGAAAGATTCAGTAATCTAATTTATGTAAAGGACATAAAGCAGTATCTGAAACACAGGAAGTGCTCCAGCAAGTCTTAGCTATAATTGTCACTGCACTGAGTAAACATACAAACAAAATAAAGAGAAGTATTACTTCAGACACCTGGATACAAGAAAAAGGTTACCTAGTTTTGTATTGGACCTTGTTTTGAAAAATAACCAAAGGAGAAGGGCCAAAGGAAGAAAAAAATCTTAGGTGATTTTTTTAAAATTCATGGAAAATACTTCTAAAGGTCTAATTTCATTAAAATATTACTTTTATGAGAAGTTGCCTTCCAATGCCAAACCTCATAAAGAATAAAAAGAAAAGTGCAGCAAACATCACCTTAATAACAGAGGTAATGCCTGAATGATAAACACTGGAGGGGGCATGGAGAAAAGGGAACCCTTCTGCACTGCTGGTGGGAATGCAGTTTGGCACAGCCACTGTGGAAAACAGTATGGAGATTCCTCAAAAGACTAAAAGTAGACTTACTATACGACCCAGCAATCCCACTCCTGGGTATGTATCTGGAGGGAACTCTAAATTGAAAAGACATCTGCACACCAATGTTCATAGCAGCACTATTTACAATAGCCAAGATATGGAAATAACCTAAATATCCTTCAACAGATGACTGGATAAAGAAGATGTGGTATATTTATACAATGGAATACTACTCTGCCATAAGAAAATAATAAAATAATGCCATTTGCAACAACATGGATGGACCTGGAGATCATCATTCTAAGTGAAGTAAGCCAGAAAGAGAAAGAAAAACACCATATGGTATCACTCATATGTGATATCTAAAAAAAAAAAAAAAGACACTGTGAACTCATCTATAAAACAGACTCACAGACTTAAAAATCTTATGGTTACTGGGGAAAGGGGGTGGGAGGGGATAAATTTGGAGTTTGAGATTTACAAATGTTAGCCCCTATATATAAAAATGGATTTTTAAAAAAGTTTCTTTTGTATAGCACAGGGAACCATGTTCAATATCTTGTAATAACCTTTAATGGAAAAAATATGAAAACAAATATATGTATGTATATGCATGACTGGGACGTTGTGATGTGCACCAGAGACAGACACATTGTAACTGACTGTACTTCGACTGAGAAAATAAAATTACAGAAGTGCTGCCTCCCATAGTCACAGCAGCAGCATACTGAACCTAAGTAAAGCATATAAAGCCAGGATGTCACTCCCTACTTTCTTAGACTAAGTAAAACAAGAATGTTACCTACTTAGAACTTACTCTATAGTCATAAATATCAAACAAAAGCAGTTTCCACTTTATTAATGTGTTATGTTCTAAAAGCCAGCTGAGAAACCAGATACTGGGAAGCCATTTTTGAAAAGAAATTGTTGCAAATGCTAATTAGCTTCCCCTACTCGAACACAAAAGTCCATATAATCCATCTATAAAAATTCCATAATATACCAGAGTTTAGCAACTATACATTCTAGAATGTAGGCTCCACTTAAAACCTCTTCAATGAGAAAATACTATTTTTTAACTTGAGATAGCTTCCTCTTCAAGCCTCGGCAGTGCGAGTAATTACTTCCCTCAGAAAAAGGAGTAGGAGGACACTTCAGAGGCAGTAAGGAGAGAAGAGAGAAGGCAGACAGCTCCATAAGCCACAGGCAGGGGATTCCAGCAGCTGAAATTCTCAACAGGATTGTCAGGTGTTTACAGCACCAGAATCTCCCAAACTGAACTTGCTGCCGGAACAGGTATTCAGCAGGCCAGATTTGAATTACGGGAGGAGGCTGTCACCACCCCCACAAAATGCAAAATGCTCTATGCTACTAATTCTTTATGCTTCCAGGAACTAAAACATGCATTATTTAGCTCTTTCTTTTATTGCTTCATAAATATTACAATCCTACATTAAACAAATAAGGGAACTGAAATAAACACAGAATACTCTTTGGTAAAAAATGAATCATATACACTTGCAGGTAATTGCTCTAAATTTTCACGCAAGTAACACTGAGTCCACTTCACAACACATACATCTGCTCCCAAGAAAGGACTGGAATAACCGGTGAGTTCTCTGCAGTAAGAGCTTGGCGGCCACCTGCAAGACAGACCCACGTTACACCTTCTCTACTTACAGTGCCCACAGCTTTAACTGGTAAGTTTCTGAATAAAAATCTTAACTCTTCTTGAGTCAGTAATAGCAATGAAGATGACAGATCTACTCTTAATTAAAATTTGCTTCAGTATTTGTCCTTTGTTCTCTACACCTACACTCATACCCAAGCAAGTGACAAGTTGGAACAATGTAGTACCCTTCACACCATGGGCACTTAACACAGATAGTTTAACCACTTTACACTCCATCCATTTCCCTAGATAATGACAAAAAGGACACTCATTTCAATAGCTGAACTCTGATTTCAGAGCTCTCACACATAAATACTATTAGGAGATTGATTGATTAATCTACATAAGATAATCACAGTCTTATTGCATAAAATTTAACTGATGTTTAATTTTGATCTTGATAGTGAAAATTCATAAAATTAATTTTTTCCAGAGTCCAAATATATTATGATAGATGAAATACCTAAGCTTAGGGTAAGGTATTAATTATATTTTATTTACATTTGAAAACAATCCTGAACTCACTACAAAAGTCTCCTATGAAATAGCCAGCTCACCAGCTCCCCGCTGGGCTTGAGGCTCCAGCGGGGGCACCTGCACCCTGCAGAGGTGCGGCCCCAGCCCTGGGAATCCACTGGGGGCCACGTCATTGGTCAGACCCGTCATGCTCCCCATGGTGTTGATGCTGTTGATGAGACGGATGCCCACCTGAGCGTGGTTGTTGGTCACAAAGACGATGTCAAAGACACCCTCACTCTTGGGTACAGCTCCCACAGCCACCTGTTCATAGCCTCCAGAGCCTGGACGGGGGGGTGGACCCTCCAGCTTAGACCCCCAGGCACTGATACCCAGAGGGGGTAGCCAGGGCTGGGGAGGTGGGGTGAGCTGGGATCCAACAGCGGGGAGAAGAGGGGAGGCCAGGGGCCAGGCTCACAGGTTCAGGGTAAGATCTCTGCCTTTGTCAGGGTTAATTCTTGCCCAGGGCTGTGGCTCTAAAAGGGTGAGTGGGAGCCGAAACCCAGCCCACACTCCACGCACCAAGCTGGCCACCTGGAGTTGGGCTGCATCAGTCCATAGGATGGTGACCTCTTCTCCCCACAGCGGCTGTCCCCTCACCAAGCTGTGCTCCTCTGGCATGTGCCCAGCGGGGACCCCCTGTCCTTACCCACACACACATGGGAGTGCTTTCATCTAATGCTCATGAAGGCGCTGTGCAGCCAGGGCTGGGGCTGCCCCCTCCTTCATGAAGGGGAAGGCCACCAGGGCTCCAGGGTTCTTTCTCATGTTCCAGCTGGCAGCGCACGGTGCACAGTCTCCTCCTGCCCTGCTCCATGTAGATCCGCTGCTCCCATTTGCACGGAGCAAGGCTCAGGACCCGATCATGGTGACTGCATTCTGAAGCTGGGGCTGCAGGGGTGCAGAAGGGGCCATCCCTCAGACTTCCCTGGAGGCAGGTCTCATATGCCAGTCCCTCTGGGGACTGGGGACAGGGAGAAGACCAGATCTAGCCTCTGCCCTAAGGAGCTCAGCCCTGGGTCCTGCTCAGTGCAGGCCCCAGCTGGGGAGTGAGGAAGATGCTGGCTCCCCGCTGAGGAGGACAATGTGATGGGAGGCACATGTCCTTGGGGCATTTGCAATCTCCTGGGCCATCTGGACACAACAGAAAAATGAACACAGTGTATGCAGCCAAAGTGGGACTGATGCTCAACACAGCCTCCAGGTGGTTTCCATTGTAAAAGGAGAGCTACGTGCCCTTAGGAAGAAATGGTGCCTAGAAACACGACCGCTATATAAGAAAAAAAAGTCTCTCAGCTTTTCTTAACAGTGTATGTTATTAACAACCTGATCAACAACAATACGCTTAGATTAGATAAACCAAAGAACAGATTTTGAGATAACATACTTTCTTTTCAATTTGGGGCTAACAATGGGGACAGGCTTCAGATTTGACTCATTTCAGTTTTTTGAAATAACTCTGATCTCCAAAACCATAAACTGCTGACTTCCAGGTACCATCATGAATGCATAACCCCTGACGAAATAATTCAAGAATTAAAGAAACATATCTTAAGGGATAATTACTCAAATGTAAAACCAAGTAACATAATTAATACAAACAACATTTCACCTCTATTTGAGCAAGGCACAATCCTTTATTTAACAAGCCTGAGGTGAATGTCCATGACCAGTGAGGCAGCAGTAACACTCATTATTCTGATCACAGTCACTATCTACACCCCATTTACATATTTACAACATACGCCCTTTTTTCTTTCCTTATACCATTATTTCTGTTTCTTTAAGACAGTGAGTTTCCCTTCATCATATTCACTCAACTAATTGACCACACACCTTTAAAATTAGCCTCTCTAGTCCCTTTCCCAATGTTGATTCTTCAAAATTTCAAGCTATGTTCATGAGCACAATTACGCATGCATAAATAACGCACTGTCCATCTGGTCCTTCCCTGTGTATCTGGTGCCCCACCTGCCCCCAACACCCCTCATTCTAGACCCAAGTTACATGAATGTGTTCCACAGAAGGCTTTTTAAAACTTTTTTTTTTAATTTTAAGGCTTACTAGTATGATTTATATTTTAATTGCTTTCTCTACTTCAATTTCTTTCTGGTACTGTATCCAGCATCGAATCCTTGTTGGATCTTACCCGGACCCTCATTTATCCATTTATTTTTCATCTCTTTGATGAGATTCTTAGCTCTTGGTGCTTTCCATTCCTTCCAATACTATTACACCTCCCACAACCCATATCTCCAACTCTAATTAGAAATGACTGGCAGAGGGGAGGGTTTAGCTCAGTGGTAGTGTGAGTGTTTACCATGCATGAGGTCCTGGGTTCAAGCCCCAGTACCTCCATTAATTTAAAAAAAAAAAAAAAACTGCCAAAAAAAAAAAAAAAAAAAGGAAAGATATGACTGGCAGAAAGGACAGCACAGGGGAGGTTGTAATCTCAGAAAGTACTGCCTTACTACTGTCCCTTCTTTACCTAACTCCCAGGTGGGCCTTTTAATTCTCTATTATGTAAATATTTTAAATTTCATTTATGATTTGGATTGTACATGACTGTGTTATGTCCTGCCTTATATACCATCTACCTTGTTTGAATGAACTAAGTCATTTAGAAAGATCCAAAACCAACTTCATCACAAGGCTTTGAAAGAGGAGTACCAGTAAGGCAGGTGTGAAGACACCACTGATTGCTTTAAGCAGAATAAAAGAAACAATAAAACCATCAAAAGAGTCAGGATTTCATTTCACAGCTTTGGTGAAACTGAAAGGTAGGGAGACACCAACCTGATTTCCATTTTGGTGCAGATTAATTTCTTCTGTTTTGTTAAAACTAAAACAGAGCTAAAAGTCTTAAGAATTTGTGAAACTATCCTAAATCTGTGCCTAGCTAATGTGACCTATTTGCAAAGACTTCCAAAAATCAGGAGAAAAGTTTTTGAAAATCTAAGGATAATTTCTTATAAATATAAGCCATCAAAAAGTCAAACATTACATTTCATTTAAAAACAGTTTTTACTTGATTTCATTGAAAAATAGAAAGAGAGGTATTTAAAATACAAATGTATAATTTAATGAAATTATAAGGCAAACTTCTATGTAAGCCCAGAAGGCCTTTGTGGTAATCAAGAAAAATCCTTGCTTTTCTTTGTTTGGAGTTTTACTATCTAAGTAAGTATTCATTCCTAAACAGCACAGTGAGCTTTGCTTGTTTCAGAATTTTACAGAAATGGAAGCATACTGTGTATATTCTTTGAGTTTGGCTTCTTTTGCTCAAAATTGTGCTGTTGGGATTCATCATCTGTTAGAGTACCTCCTACTGTGCAACTGAACTTTCCATTTTCTCAGTGGCATTTTTTGATAAACAGACACTTTCAATTTTAAATTTATACAAATGTATCAATGTTTCCTTGTATTTAATGCCTCTGTGTCTTTTTTAAGCAGTCATTCCCTGTACAGCTTAGTGACTACAGTTAATACTATACAGCATATTAGAAATTTGCTAAGAGAGAAGATTTTTAAAGTTCTCATCACAAGGAAAACAATTTGTAATCAAGTGTGGTGATGGGTGCTAACTAGCAGTGATCATTCTGTAATATACACAAATATGGAATCACTATGTTGTACACCTGAATAGTACACTGTTATCTGTCAAGGATACCTCAATAAAAATAAACTAATAAAATTTACTTGTGAAAAATGGAAGCCATTCCCCATTCCTGACCTTGAGGCCATGAAATATGTCATCTTCTCAAAGCTTACTGCTCCTCCTTATGCCTCCAGGTCTATAATCCACCTAAAGTTGATTTGTGTACATGGTGCAAAGTATGAGTCCAATTTCATTTTTTCTCCATATGGATGCCCATCATCTCCTGAAAAGCCCCTTTACCATAAGTCAAGTACTCGCACAGGCATGAACTACTCTGAGCCCTTCATCCTGTCCCCTGGGCTAGCAGTGCACCCCTGCCAACACACTGACTTAATAAGGAGTCTTGATATTTGAGAGCATCTTTCTACCTTATTCTCCTTTAAGAACATCTTGGCTATTCTGGGCCCTCTGCATCTCCATAGACATTTTAGATTTAGCTTGTCAACTTGCACACCAGAATAAAACAAATAAGCAAAAAAAAAAAAATCTGCTTGAGATTCTGACTGGAATTATGTGGGATTATAAATAAATTGAAGGAAAACTGACATTTTAACAACATCAAGTCTTTCGATCCATGAATAATGGTGAATTTTTCCATTTATTTGTCTTCTTTAAGGTCTCTGTATAACATTTTATAGTTTTCTTCATAGAAATCTTGTATATTTTATATCACTTATTCTTAAGTACTTGATTTTTTTAAATTGAAGTAGTCAGTTATAATGTGTCAATTTTTGGTGTACAGCATAGTGTTTCAGTCATACATATACAAACATATTTTTGTTTTCATATTCTTTTTCACTATAGGTTATTACAAGAAATGGACTATAGTTCCTGTGCTATACAAAATAAATTTTTTACCTGTTTCATATATAGTAGTTAATATTTGCAAATCTTGAGTTTATCCCTTACCCCTGGTTACCATAAGATTGTTTACTTAAGTACTTAATTTTTAAAAACTCCTATAGTCTCTCTTTTTAAGAAACTCATTTTCTAATGGCGGCTGGTATACAGAAATGCAACTGATTTTTGTATTATTGGTGTAACCAGCAACAATAACGACTAGAGCAGAAATAAACAAAAGAGAGAACAGAAAAACAACAGAGAAAGCAAAACCAAAAATTGGTTCTCTGAAGAAATCAACCAAATTTCAAAACCTTTAGCTAGACAGAGAGACAGAAAGAGAGAGAGACAGAGAGAGAGAGAGAGAAACTCAAACCACTAAAGCCAGGAGTGAAAGGGGCACTACCAACCTTCCAGACATAGAAAGAGGTGCAAGGCAATACGACAAACAACTGTATGTCACCCAGTTAGACGACCTAGGTGAAACAGACAAATTCCTAGAAAGACACCGTTATGGATTAACCTGCGTGCTCCCTCAAACTCGTATGTTGAAGACCCAACCCCCAGTACCCCAGAACATGACATTATTTGGAAACAGGGTTGCTATAGATGTAAGCTGAAGCCATACTGGAGCAGGTGGGCCCCTAATCCAAACCCACTGGTGTCCTTACAGAAAGGGGAAATTTGCACGCAGACTCACATCTTGGGAAGATGAGAGAGAGGTTGGAGCAAACCATCTGCAGACTAAGGAACGCCAAAGACCGCCGGCAGACCACCAGAAGCCAGGAAGGACACATGGACAGATGCTCCTTCACAGCCCTGGGAAGAAACCAACCTGCCAACACCTTGATCTTGGACTTCCAGCCTCCAGAACTGCGAGAACAGTAAACATCTGTTGTTTCAGCAACCCAAGTTGTGGTACCCTATTACAGCAGTCCTAGAGAGCTAATGTGGACACAAACTACCAAAACTGACTTAAAAAGCAGAAAACCCCAGGAACCTGTGAGAAGTGAAGAGGTTGAATTCTTGTTGTCTCCTCACTGATTTCTAGTAGAACTGCATTATAGTTTAAAACACTCTAGAAAAGGGGCCGGCAAACTGTTCCTGTGAAAGGCCAAACTACGATTTTCAGGCTGTGCGGGCCACGTGTGGTCTCTGCCGCACACCCCTGTCCAAGTGTAAGCCACCCCTTCCCTGCAGCCATGTAAGCATGGGTCGCGGGCTGAGCCCCGCTCTCCAGCTACACCACGCAGCACGGAAGCCATCACATAGCACGCACGGAGCACCTTCATCACCGTGGGGACCGCTACTGCACAGCGCTGTTCCTGACTACGTGATTTCAAACCATGAATTTCTGAGTCTTGTTTCATGGTCTAACAGATAGTCTATGGTTCAGTTTTTCATGCAAAATTAAAAAGCTTAAGGGGAAAAGGAGGATAAGAAGGGGCAGGAGAGCAACCCAGTTCCAAGGGATGTAGAGATTCAAGGGAGTTATTTCCGCCCCACCCTTGTGAGATGAAGGCTCTGTACTTTGCTTTACGGGGAATCAGGGAGCTGCGCTGATGTGGATGCTTCAACCACCTGGTCCTGAAGTAAGCCCCAGCTTTGAGCCCTTATAATAATAATACTTAATGACACCTGCTGAGTGATTATTATGTGCCAGCCACTGTCCTGACTTGTATTCACTGACTATGACTAATTGAATCCTCAACAACTGCATGAAGTGGGCACAGCCACCATCTCCTGTTGTAGAGTGCCTCCTGCTGCTCTTTCCAGGAAGCCCCTCTCCCACTCTACCTGTTTTCTCCCTGCCTCCTCGGGGTGGGCATCTGTTTTTTGTCAGCAATGCACTAATTCCCTATAACCCCTGCCCCATCTTCTGCTTACAAAACTCTTTTCTATTTGGAATTTGTTCCCTGTTGTTCAGAAGGGCTTGGCCCTATGATCCCCCTTCCAGAGGCCCATGACTCAGGCCAGGGCAATCTGATTACTCTGCTACCCCAGGTTGCACTGACAGGCTTGAGGATGACCAGAGGACCCAGTGCTTGACTCACCTCCCCATCATCGGATATACAAACTCTGGCAGCTGTTCCTAGGAAATCGTGAACTTTAAGGACAATGTATATACCTGGGGCTACCAGCACCTTCCCAGTCATTGAGAGAGCCCACATACCCAGAACATAGAAGAAATGAAGAGACAGGAAGAGAAAAGGGACAAAAAAAAAAAAAAGGCTTCTGGTAATACCACTTAAACATCTAGATCCAGCCGCACTGTTTACTTGCAGACATCTGGTTGTGTGAATCAACACACTCCTTTTCGTTTTGTTGGTTTAAACCAGGTGAGTTTCTCTTTGTTGTTTGTTTGTTTCTTTGCTTTTTGAGGGGGAGGTATTAATGGGTATTTACTCACTTGTATGTAGAGGAAGTGCTGGGACGGAACCCAGGCCCTCACACGTGCTGAGCGCGCTCTGCGGCTCGAGTGCACACCCCCTCCCAGGGAGCTGAGCTGCTAACACGCGCTGCCCGGGGTCCACGCACGTCTCCTGGACTTACTTTGAAGCCACTGTTTAGGCTGCTGCCTCTGCCCTTCCAGACACTGGTCACTGTTCAAGGTCAAACTTAACAAGGCCTCTGTGAGACACTCCCAGCGACTCAGGCCCACCAGTGTCTCCCTTTATTCTGATGCTCCCGGGGATACTCTCTGTACCCATGCATTTTAGCACGGTTTAGAGTTCTCTGTGTTCATTAATCTGAACCCATAACCCAGACAAACGGAACCATTCTTCAACACGCTCCACACCATCCCAGTTTCATCTTTATTAAACTATTTCCTCTCCCTAACCCACAGCTCCTCAGCACCAATCTTTAAAAATCAGTCTATATCTCAGCTTCTACCAAACACCCTTCGCCTCTAGCCTTCCCCACCGGGATGTTGTCTCCGTTCTCAGAATCCCACAGTGGTTCACCTGCCGCTCTAATCACAAGCCTGCTCATCTCCTGCTGAGCCAAATCATTACCCCTTTAAGGGCAGGGTTTGCATCTTACTCATTATGTGCCACACTACCTTGCACTACTACACAATATTTGAAATACTGAATGTATTTAAAGACAACAAATACTTATGAAGCCTCAACTACAAACACAAATTGGGTCAGACAGTACTGGCCATGAAAATGCTATCATAAAGCATGGTCCTTTCCCAGAAGTACAACTACCTTATGTTCTCTAATAGACCGTATATTCAATAAGGTTTCATTTACATCATACACTTCTTGTGTGGTCACAGGAGCACCTAGCTCCAAGTTAGGCACATGATAAAAATGCACTGATTTGCACAAAGGTGACAACGCTCTTGACTGACCACATTCATCACAAAACAAAGGACGATCTTTAGTGTTAGGGTGATGGTAATTCATTCTGATAGAATGAATTGTGCAGCTCTTGTAAACAAAGTCTATTTTATGTTTTCTTCTGGGGGAAATTGCGCAGGGGGCCTCTACTGGCTGGTACACATCTACCTCCTGGTGTCTGTCACAAGTGTTTCTGGAAGTAGGGGGCCCCTCCCTCTCCATATACCCCCCTCTACCTGGCCACGGGAGGGACTGAGGGCTCAGGGGTCAGAACTGAGACTGAGACTAGGAGCCCTGAAGGTCCAGTCAGATCAGGTCACTTGACCTCAGGGAAATGAGCACAGGAAAACAAGTAGAAGAGAGGTAAAGGCACACCCCCAGGTTTGGCTGGGAAGAAGAGGGAGCTGCCACTGCCCTCCCTCATCACCCCTGCCTGTGCTGGAGGGAGTTCTGACTCCCTCAGTTGCTTGGGGCCTGGAGGGCCAGGCAGTGGATAAGATGACAGAAGTTCCACACCAGCCATCCCCACCCCACAGGCCTGCATCACCCCTTTGCAGAAGGAAACTGAGGCCTAGGCCCTGAGCCAGGCCTCACATCTCACTTGGGCCACACCTCCCTCTCAGGCCCCAGTCCCTGCTCAGCCCCATGGGAGGCAGACACACACAGGGTGCCAGAACCAAGACTTGCCCAACACAAAGGCTTAGGCGGCAGAAGGGACCCTGAGAATATTGATAAATATGGACAGTAGGACCCTGGAGGCAGCTGGCCAAGCCCAGGCTGGGCAGGGAAGCCAGGTCCAGCCAATCCCGAGGGCCCACCGCCACTCTCAGTCACTATTGTTTTGGTTCCTGGGGGCCATGATACGGTAGTCGGCTGTGTGTCCTCCCTTCTTGCCCTGCAGGAGGCTGGGGGTGCCTGTGCCGGCAGGGCCTGCCCCGACACCTCTTGTTTGTAGAGCCCAATCATTGCTTCCAAGATTAAAACCCTCTCAGCTAAAATCCTCAAAGCCTCACATAGCTGGTGCAGCCCCTCTCCACAGTGGCTCTTCTCACCAGGGTCTCCTCTGGGGCCGGGATTTCCCCACTGCCCCATGGAGCCTTAAGGAGCCAGCTCCCCACACAGTCCTCTCTCGCCCTTCCCTCCTGGGTGGCTGAAGATTCCTTTGAGTCCAGAGGGGCCTGAGGGTCCCGTGTGTGCAAAACTCCCAGGGATGCCAATGGGACCAGGAGGTCCAGGAGGACCCATGAGCCAGTGGCTGCTGGTCTCAGTGAAGGTGTTGGACAGAAATGGTTCCTCTTGCTGGGAGATCCAGGCGGATTGTGGTCTAACAGGGGTTGGGGGTCCAGGGGCCTAAGTGGCCCTGGAAGGCCTGGAGGTCCCCTCTCTCTAGGGGCACCCACAGCTCCGGCCTGGCCAGGGCTCCTTTGGGGGCCCTGCAGACCTGGCAGGTCCCTCATCCCCACTGGCCCAAGCTGCCAGGGTCTCCCTTTGGGCCAGTGGGCCCATGAAGCACCCAGGCACCAACTCAATCATCTCCAGGAACAGTGAGGCCTTCACATTTTCTCTGGAAGCTTCCATCTCCAGGGCTGCCCTGGACAGCTGGGGAGCCCCAGATCAGGGCGGGGTCCTTGGGAGAAACTGGGGTCGGGGGCAACTGGGGTCAGGGGCACTGCCCACTTGGTGGCAGTCAGCACTGCTACCTTGGCCTCCAGCAGCTTCAGCCACACCATCAGCTCCGACACTTTGCTGCAGTTGAGACAACCTGAGAAGGCTACAGGCCAAAATGCCATCCGTTGCACGGTGCTGCCCAGCCACCCGGGCTCCACGGGGCCTGAGGAGCTTGAAACTGCCCCACAGCTCACCCCCATGTGCCCAGGGCATCACCTCCACTCGCAGGCCATCACTGTCTTGTATGTCACCTTGTGTGCGGGTCTCACCACAGTTCTGTAGCTGTTCCCAGGGCAGCTCAGAGGCCAAGGGCAATTCTGCGACACTCGCTGAAGGTAGGAGCCATTCTGCACATGGCACGAGATGGCGCAGGTCACCATGAATGAGCACCAGTTCCTGCGTGCAGAGAACGCGGTCCCCTACGCGCCACGCAACGCTGCCCCCAGCGAGCAGGAGCCTGAAGCAGAGTAGCATCCAGCACCCCAGCCTGGCGTCTCCACCCTTGTCCCCAGGATGCATGGATCCCAGTTCCAGGCCCCCAGTGCAGCGGCAGGAAAACAGGCAGGAGGCGGGTGCAGGGCCCAACAAAGTCTATTTTAAATCAAAATAATTCTCAGCCATCTTTTTAAAATTAGGCACAGTGACTTTCATACACTAAAAATTACAACTATATATAAAAATCTAAATCCTATTTAACAGGAGTGTTTCATTTCCAAAATACTTTCAATATTAACATAGAAAACATGGGACAAACCAAAACTAACCTCAGGTCCTGAATGTAAAGTCAGGAGACTTTCCATAACAGTCAGTGTGCCTAAAAGAGGGAGAAAATGGTAAAAGTTAAATCAAATGAAATTCTACTGACCCAGGACAAATAATAATAATTGATTCCCATTTATTTAAGGAACATTTTTATTAAGCCTACAGCTGATATAATTAGAAAAATCTGCACATATAACAGTATTAATAGGTTATTGTAAACAGACTTAAGGAACTAAAACCAGGTAAATTGTCAAAAGGAGAGTAGTTTAGCATAAACTGACAGTTGGTACTGACAACATCTTTTCTAGCATTCAGACTGACAGTGCTGAAAGTCTCTTCCAGTAAGGCAACAATCTAGCTCACTCATTCTGGAAGGCCGTAGGTTCTCAAAACCACATCCATGGGAATTATTCTATTTTCCAATATGAGAGTTTTCAAGACTTATTAGTAGTGACTTACAATGAATGTACAGAAAACCTACCAAAATGGGCCTTTGTGACGACTTATAAAATGCTACAGGAAGGCTGTTTTAATTAAATAAAAATATAATGAGTAAAAAATATAAATAGAAAACCAAGACCAGAAAAAAGGGGAGAAATCAATTAACCATGGGGACTAATATATAGAGATAGTGGTTTAAGTACTTAATAATTTTTGAGCTTATCAAGAGCAGTAAGACAAAAGAAAAACATAATGGATTAGCTAACTCTCAAAATCTGGTAAAATGAAATATATCAAATTCTTAAGAGACAATGTTACTAGTTTTCTTAATTCCAAGAGAAAATTAAAGCATGGGGCCTTAGGAAGTTCACACTGAGCCAGGTAATGAATGACCACATCATCAACAATGATGTGACAGTAGAAGAGAACCAAAGCCACATAAATGCTGCTAGTCTGACCGCTGAGGAAAACTTAAGCCTAGATTAAAATCAACTCACTAGAGATGATTCTGAGGGTTAACAGAATACGGCTTTGTGAGCTAAGGCTCTCCACAGAAAGAACATGCGCCACCTAAAGCAGTGACAATACAGATGGGAACCACCTGCATCAGACATCAGCTGGGGGGCACCAAGCCACCTGGGGGACCCCCCAGGTTCCAAGCTCACATGGCCTGCCACCCCCAGGATGTGTTTCTCATGATCCGGTGCCACAAGACTGCCGTCTTCACTGACACTATAGAGTCAAGCATCGTGTTTCAGCTGAAGTGCAGTGTCCAGGGCATCCTCAAGCGGCCACTAGATGACCAGCTTTTGGATGACAGCAAGACATTGGGCGAAGTGTGGCTTCACTAGCCAGACAGCATGGCTGCAGGCCCCAGTGGCCATGAGGCCAGACTTCCAGGCAGCTAATGCCCCTGAGGTCCTGAGCACTGAGCCCCTCTCCAGCCCGCCCCAGCTGCCAGACGTGATGAAGCCACAGGACTCAGGAAGCAGAGCCAATGACAAGCTGTGCAGGGAGTGGGCTGCCTCGGTGCCCCACTTTCCCCCAATAAAAGAAATCTGGATGTGTGCCCTGTTGCTTCCTCTTTCTGCGCACCCTCACTGGGATGGGGCCCACTCCAGCCCACTCCTCAGGCCTACCAGGCTGGCCTGATGGACAAGCCCTCTGGATCCAGCTATCTCTCAGGCCAGCCTTCAGAATGGCCCCCTCCCAGCAGGCTGGTTCCCAGCTAGAGCCAGTGTGTTGGTTTGGGAGGGTTCCATGGGGGATCCACAGCCTAGAGCCACCCCAAGTGGCTCCCCCAAGTGGCTCCTCCCCCCAAAACAGTCTGCAGGACCCTCCCCCAAATCAGCTGGGGTAGTTAAAATGCTGACTCTTAAGTTTCAGTATCTGGAAACAAAGTTTTAAATCTGCCATCTTGCTTCTCTGAGGGAAAACAAATCTTAAAGTAGTATTTCTCCCTTAAAAAGAAAATGACTTATTCAAAATAAAAACTGTCAAATATTTAAGAATAACCTCTATAAGAAATACATAGGACCATCATGAAAAAAAGCTAAACTTTTTAGTAATTGGAGATTTTTAATAAATGGAAATATACCAGATCCATGGATTGGAAGACTAAATAAATATTTTAAAGATGTTCAATTCATGCCCTTCTCTTTACTGGGCATGGTTGCAGTGTTTCATCATTAAGTATGATCTTGGCCACAACTTTCTGACATTGATTGTGTTAGGAAAGTATTCTATTACTCAATTTCTAAAAATCAAAAGTTAGCAAATGGCATGAATTTTCAAATCATTTATTGAAATGTGCATATAGCTTTTTGCCTTTGATATTCTGATGTGATTATGTAACTTCCTAATAAACCTCGGCCTTGATATATTATTCTTTTAAAATGCCATTGGAATTTATTAAAATTCTATTTAGCACATTCTTTTTACTATTAATTTCACAAGCAAGACTGATTTGTGGCTTTCTTCTTTATGCGTGTGTGTGTGTGTGCATGTGCGCGTGTGTACCATGCTATCTTTGCCAGTCTTTTCAATATAAATTGGAACAGTTATCATCTTCTCAAGCTCTAGTATCATTTATACAGAACTGGACTTTCTTGCTTCAAGTCATTTTCTAGATGGACACTTTTTACATATGCACATTACTAATATCCATTATTTTTACTGTCATAGTAATTTTTTCATTCTGTTTTGATTTTTTCCATTTTAAAATTGTCTCCATTTTATAAATGAGGAAAAAAGATGTCAAAAACTTTGTTCAATACTTTCTAGCTTTGTTGGCTAAAAAAACTAAAACTTCTAATTATAGTATCTATATAAAGTATACTTTAAGATGTATTAATTCCTAAACAAAGCAAGTTAGAATTCATAATCTCTGCTGAATTTTTTTCCAGAAACTTTACAGCTGTAACCACAACCAAATTGAAACAATGGATAATTCCTTAATTCGAACACTTATAGGACTAACCATATCTCAAAAAACAATAGTGTCAATAGTATTTCTAATAAGTGTAGCTATATTAAACACAGAGCATGTGTTTAACACTCCCCTTTTATAGTTACGTTTCTTTTGCCAAGCAGATTTTATTTCATCACAGTTACAAACATGAAGTCTTTCTATTTCAAATTCCGTGACTGCTTATTAATCAATAATTACCATTCATTCTATTTTTGGGACCTATTACTCCCAGATCTGCTGGAATGCAGTCAGAGCCACTGCTTCCAATGATATAAACCTCCTATTCTGCAGCTTGATGATACTGATACATGATAATTTCAATATATTAGTTCCAGAAACTAAACATTCAAGAAAAAAAATCTGAGTCAGAGCTATACAGAAACATCTAGACCAATATTAAAATATTTAAGAACAAAGCAATTAAACTTTTAAAATGCTAACCAAAATGGCTCTGCAGCAAAAAAAAAAAAAAAGGGCTTTCAAGGTAGCAAGACTGAAGTTCACAGCTTAAATCCATCATCTACTAAACTATAGAATTTATTTACAAATCACTTACATGGACTACTATATTAATATACATTTAAACATACATATAATGGAAACAAAGTTGAGATTAAAATAAATACAACTCAAAATTCTATTTTCTTTCTGTACCCAATAGATCCCTTTGGGTAATCTTTACACAGAACCATTTGAAACTCATTTAGGGGTTTCCTTGGCCTTTCTCTTGGTCATTTTACCTCCAAATATCCCAAATTGGCCAGCAGTCCGCCTGTGCTAGAATCACCTGTGCCACTCATTAAACACGCTGGTTACTCAGTCCCCCCAGATTCCCCAGGAACAGGTTTTCTGGGGTAGATGCCAGTAACCTGCATGTGCAGTGGGCCCCACAGGTGCTTCTTTGTCCATTAGAGGAGGAGATTTGCCCCCCCAGACATGCTCCCTGGAAAACCTCACCTACTGTCCTGACTCCAGCTGCATCATGCCGATGGCTTCTGGCTTCTCTCTCCAGAGCTGCACAGGGATGCAGGTGCTGTAGCTGTGGCCTCTGTTATAAAAGTCAGGACACACAGAGCACAGGACATGCGGCAAAACCAACTTCACTTCGGCTTCATTTTCCCTCCACTATTTTCTCTTCACTCGGATTTCCTCACTTACTTCAAAAAATAATTCCACTATTTTGTAAGTATTTCCTGTCTTAATTCAAAAATATCTAGCAGATACCTCAGTTTCACCTCAGTCCAAAATCAGATTCATCATCTTTCTCTCAAAACCAGTTTTTTTCTCCTCCAGTTCCTGGCATAGGAGACAATAAAGAATAATGTTTAAAAGCAATCATTCAATCATTTCTGTATTTTGTGATAGAATGCTTGTTTACATATGCCTGACCAGGTTTACAGATATCATTTGATTCTCACTAATTAAACTGTTGCAGATTAGAGAAATGAGTAAAAAAAAAATCTGCAAAAAACCAAATTATGGCCCCCACCTGGCAAAGTTAGCACATCTACCCCTGGGAGTATAATTCATATCACAAAGTGAAAACAGCCATGCAACTAGGACTTAGGGGTGAGCAGATTTAGGGGGCAAAAGCTAGAGATGCTCATGAATCATCCACATGGAACCAGCCAGACGACGGTAGCTAGATCACCAGTCTGGAGTTTAGGGGGCAGGTTCTCACTGGGAATAACTTAATGTGGCCTCACTGACATACAGTATTTACAGCCAAGGCTTTCAGATCTTTCTGACATAATCCTAAGAAATGCATTTCACATAGCAGCTCCATGCACGACTATACCTAGCTGAAACAAAGTGTTCATGAGCCAGTCATTTACCAGTATTATGTGTAATTCACTCTATTTTCTATTTCAGTTTATCTGATACTTCCTTTTTAATGCCTGATCTCAACCCACTGACTTGATTTCACAGTTTAAAAATTACTGGCTCGGCAGGGAGGGTACAGCTCAGTGATCGAGCATGTGCTTACCATGCATGAGGTCCTGGGTTCAATTCCCAGTGCCTCCATTCAGGAAAAAAACATTTAAAAAATTTTTAAAAATACTGGCCCAGTTACAGTTTCTTTGTCTGAAAAAGTTCTGGAAATAAAGTGGTGACAGTTAACACAGCATTATGAATGCACTTAATGTCACTGAAGTGTATACTCAAAAATGGTTAAAAAGGTAATTTTGTTTTATATATATTTTACTGCAGTAATAATAGTAATAATAATAATATAAAAAAAGTGGTCAGGAAATATAAACCGAGAAGAGTTTCTAAGGCTTAAGCTCTGAAGTCTCCGGCATTTGGAGGAGGATAAAAAGATCCAAAAGAGGAGACTGAGGCAAAGCTGGTGGATAAAAAATAGCTAGGAGAGGGCGAGAATTCAGGGCCATGTGAGGAAAGCGGAGGGTGATGGACTGGGCGCAATGCGAGCGCAATGTGAGGAGACAGGACTCAGAAGAGGACAGAGAACTGCTGATGGGATGTGACAGGGGGACCTGGGAACAGCAGTTTCATTTGAGGAGGAAGGAAAAAAGCCTCACAAGACTCCTTTGAGATGGAGGAGGTGGGGAAGGAGAGACAGTAAGTAAAGGGGGCTCTTTCCAGGTGTTTGCTAGATGGCAGCAGTGGAAGGAGTATGGATAACTAAGGGAGGTTTTTCTTACGATGGGAGAGATAATCCCATGTTTGTATGTTGAGGGAAATAACCCAATTGAGAGGGAAAACATGATGATAACTGTAAACCTGTGAACATGAAGGCTTTGAGTCCCACGCCCAGTAGAAGCAGGGGCAGCGCCCTGCGATGAGAGGTGAGAGGAGTCAGGGTGCGATGCAAGTGGGTGTGTAGGAAGACCTGTGGTGGGAAAAGAAGGTCTCTTCCGACAGCTTCTACTGTCACAGTGAAAAGAAAGAAAGAAAATCACCGGATAAGAGTGCAGAAAAAGAAACAGGATGCTAAAAGTGTGGGGAAAAGAAGTTATAAAACTGCTGCTTCAGAGAGTAGGGGAGAATCGCCTAGAGAAACAGAGCAGGACTGCTGGCGGTGCTGAGGCCCTGGGGGAGGCTTGTCCCCACGTATTTAAAGTGGGGCCAGTCAGCAGGGGGATGTGCAGGTACAGAGTGAGCAGGGAGCTGGAATAACCAGGTCTGGGGCTTTTCCAGGGCACTGGGAAGGGAAGGACTAGGGAGTTGGCTGAGAAGGTACGTAAGACAGTGATTCGAGCAACAAACTACAGAATCACAGCCTAAACTAGTTAAGAATGAAATAAATCAAAGTAAACAACAATTTAAATACATTTTTACTTGATAACAATCATAAAGACCTTTCTGCTTACTTTTTTCAAATTATCAATAACTTTCAGATGCTTAGTTTTCAAATGTTTTGCCACTTGTGTTAGCCTCCTCAGAAAAGTAAACGTCACCAACATTCACTCTGTTCCATGGACCAAGTGTCCCCCTCACATCCAGTCCAATAGCAGAAGCTATGATTGTCCTCTCAAAACACCTGAACTCAGCCACTTCTCAGCACCTCTAACACTCCTACCCTGTGCTTGGCTTGCTTCGACTATCCACTCTTGGTCCTCTACCATCTATTTTTCCTCTCAAAAGCCAAAGAATCTCAAAACTGTAGATCAGATCATGCCCTTGCATCAACCACTCAATGAGTCTGTCATATTTAGAAGACAGTTCAAACCCTGATCTTGACCTTTCAGACCTAATGACCTAGCTCCAGGGTGCCTCTCCATCTAACTTCCCACCTCTCTGCCCAGCTCACCCAACCACACTGGCCTCTGGCACATTCCTCGGTCTTGCCAAGCAAATGTTCACCTCAGGACCTTTATATCTGCTCTTTCCTGGAAGACCCTTCTCTTCAGACACTCAGGTGGTTTTCTCCCTCACTTCATTCTGGTCCACATGCAAATTTCAATTCCTCACAGAGACCTTCCCTGACCATCCATCTACAGAGACTGATGCACCAATCTCTTTACCTCCTTTCCCTGTTTTATTTTTCTCCAAAGCACTTGTCACTACCTGCAGCTTCAACCTTATTTCTCTGTCTCTCCCACTGACTGAAGGCTCTGTGAGGGACTTTTGGTTTTAGGCACATGATGTTCCTAGACTCACGCAGTGTTCATATAATAAACATTCAAGAAATATTTGTTGAATAACTAAACAAGTCCTTTTTGAACCTCTGTACAAGTTTTAACATATATACTGGTACAGTAATACAGAATGTAATTAAAAATAAATAAATTTAGATTAAGGGTACATGCTCAAACTTTTTTCTTTAAGGAGCATACAGTTTTTAAAAAGTCTGGCAATTATAGCTGTAACCACTAAATAAACCAGCATGCATTCCTTGAGTCTGGTGTCATTCTCTCTCTCAGGAGACCTTGGTCATATCCATTTGCTTGTCACAAGAAGTGAGAATTCCCCATATGGGGTTATGGCCCTGAATCAACTCTTCTGTCCCTGCCCTTACATTTCTCTGGAATATAAATTACCAGATTCTGCTAGAAATGAATAGGTTGTTCTGATGCAAAGAGAGGCTGATAACTTACCGGTCGTACACAATTGAGGACAAATGTTGCCGGTTTAGCCATTTCATCAAGTGAGGCTGGATTAGTGACATCACAAATTATTATTCCGACTTCAGATGACAGCGTTGGTCTTCCTAAAATAAGAAATAAATTGTCTTAAGCAAATCCTGATACAGTATTACATTTCCCCGATCTTCTTTTCATAGTAACCAGTGATGGTAAATTTACTAAATATATTGAAAGCTAACTCTTCCTCTCAAACAAAAGACGAAAGGGTTTTTAACCAGGTAATAAAAAAGAAAAAGACTATAAGGTAAATGGAGTTAATTCTAAGGACTGCTAAAAAACACTACTAACCTTTAAAAGAAAATCTAACACAAGGAACATGTAAATGACGGGCCTTCTAATTTAGAGCTCTCGCTATCGGCTAACAGTGGGTCTGCTGGAGACTTCTTACAAGCAAAAAATAAATTAAAAATAAAGCTTCAGGAATGTTATCAGTAAAACTCTGAAGCATTCTCTTCCACCTCCAAAACACAAGGCAAAGTACAAACAATTCCAAAGAAGCCAGCGCTCCACTTTGGTTTCCATCAAACGTCAAGAGAACTCCAGCCCCACCAGTTACTAAATGGGATGGAGCTGGGAGAGGAAAACCTAAAGTTCTATTTCCCCAGTGGGGCTCCCCAAGTAAAGGAGAAACTCAAGCTGGGAGATTTAATTTGTTTTTCTGTTTAATGTAGGGAGCGAAACAAAGCTGACACTACTGAAGCACCGCTCCCCTCCTCCCGGCCTCCAGCAGGGCCGGGAAGCTGGAGGGGCGCCGCGGGAGGAGGGACGCCCATTTCCGAGGCCCTGAACCCCTCAGTCCCGAGAAGGGGGCCCCTGGGAGCGAGCGGCGGCGGTGGCGGCGGGGCCGAGCCCGGGCTTCACGGCAGCCTCTCCGGCACTCGCCGCAGCTTCTCCGGGGAGCGGCCCGCGCGGCCCACTGCAGGTGGGAAGTCCGCTCCGGGACACCCGCTCTGTCATGGGCTGGCCGGTGAAGCCAGAGGGGCCGATCACCGCCAGGCGGAAAGGCCTCTGCTGCTTCGTCAGGGGAAGCCCCCAGCGATGCGAGGCCACGGCGGGCTGCGTCCACGCGCCTGCGCCTCAGGCAGCGACCCGGGGACCGAGCGCAGCGGCCTCTCCGCCTGCGCGCCGCCGCGCCAGAGCCCCGCTCACGGCCACGCCCACTCCGCCTGGCGCCCGCGCCCACCCAGAGCTTCAGGCAGCCACCCCGGTACCGGGTGCCACAGCCCCTACGGCGTGGGCGCCGCGGTCTCCCCCGCCCCCGCTGCCGCGCCAGAGCCCCGCCCACGGACGCGCCCACTCCGCCTGGCGCCCGCGCTCACCCAAAGCTTCAGGCAGCCACCCCGGTACCGGGTGCCACAGCCCCTCAGCCAGCGCGCCGCCGCGCCAGAGCCACGCCCACTCCGCCTGGCGCCCGCGCTCACCCAAAGCTTCAGGCAGCCACCCCGGTACCGGGTGCCACAGCCCCTACGGCGTGGGCGCCGCGACCTCCCCCGCCCGCGCTGCCGCGCCAGAGCCCCGCCCACGGCCACGCCCACTCCGTCTGGCGCCCGCGCCCACCCAGAGCTTTAGGCAGCCACCTCGGTACCGGGTGCCACAGCCACGCCCACAGCCACGCCCACTCCGCCTGGCGCCCGCGCTCACCCAAAGCTTCAGGCAGCCTCCCCGGTACCGGGTGCCACAGCCCCTCAGCCAGCGCGCCGCCGCGCCAGAGCCCCGCCCACTCCGCCTGGCGCCCGCGCTCACCCAAAGCTTCAGGCAACCACCCCGGTACCGGGTGCCACAGCCCCTACGGCGTGGGCGCTGCGGCCTCCCCCGCCCGCGCTGCCGCGCCAGAGCCCCGCCCACGGCCACGCCCACTCCGTCTGGCGCCCGCGCCCACCCAGAGCTTTAGGCAGCCACCTCGGTACCGGGTGCCACAGCCCCGCCCACTCCGCCTGGCGCCCGCGCTCACCCAAAGCTTCAGGCAGCCACCCCGGTACCGGGTGCCACAGCCCCTACGGCGTGGGCTCCGCGGTCTCCCCCGCCCGCGCTGCCGCGCCAGAGCCCCGCCCACGGACGCGCCCACCCCGCCTGGCGCCCGCTCAGTCCCCCCGCCTCTTCTCGGGGGCTTCCCGCCCTGGTGTCGGCGGTGTTGCCTCCGCGGTTGGTGCGGGTCCGGGGCAGGCAGGACCTGACAGCGGCCCATCGTCGCCCGGTCGTGGTCCAGGCACAGTTCTGCCGGCCCCAGGCATCGCATCTTCCCGCCCGCCTGAAGGCTGGAGCGGGCGGCGGCTGTGGCCAGTTAATGTGGTTGCAAGAGGGGGTTGCGCAACCAAAGACTTCATGAAAACCTTCTGATGGCCGAAGAGTGTACACCCGGAACCCCACCCCTTTCAAAATTTTTATTTGGACTTTAGAATTACGTTGGCCAAGGAGTGTCTGCGGAGCCTGATGGAGGTGGTGGATGGACGTGCGGTCTGGGGTTTCCATGGATCGCCTCCGCGCTCTCTCCAGGCCCCTGCCTCCACCGCCTTGGAGGCCCTCTTCATGGCCTGTGACAGTTATTGGTGAAGCTCCGTGGGGAAGTAACTCCCAGAGCTAATTTTTATTTTGCAAATTATATAAAAGAACATTTCATGTTCATATGCGTTATTCTGTTTGCAATGCCTTGTAATAAGGTACAATGAGAACAAAGATCAGTTTTTAAAGTTGATGACTTTAAAAGTACTAAATAGGGGAATATTCAGGCTAACAACAATTTGGTGGAAAAAGTTGAGGCATTTGCTTAACAGTATTTTAAATCTGAGTTGATTTTGCGGTGTGGTTGCAAACAAAACTAACATAATCTAGGCTTACCGTGGTAAGAATTTACTGGCCAGATCAAGGAGGTAATGGTTATACAGATTCTGCATAAAGCAGGTCACCTAAAATATTCAACTTACTTGTGAATTTCTGTTTTCATTGGGGTTAAGATACATTACCAAGTCATCAGCTAACCAGGATAAACCAACTAGTAAGAGATAGAGTCATGACGAATTCAGATGCTTCTAGCTATTTCTCATTAATTATTTTTTCATTTAATTATGTTTATTAGTTCTTGTAAGCATTTAGCTTTGAAATAGAGACCCTTGAACAACTTAGCCAGAAGAAAGCATAAGAAAGACATCAACAAAGACGTGAATTTCTACATATGCAAGTTAAGGAAACATAAAATGAATATCAATACAGAGAACTCGAAACCAAAAACTTGGTTTCATAAAGATTACAAGCTCTGGCAAGATTAATAGAGAAAAAAGTGGATACAGTTACACATAATTTTAGAAGTACAAATTTGAATATAACTAAAATTGCTCCAGAAAATTAAAAAATAAGAAAAATGAAAACTTGACACACAATGAATATACTTATAAGTAAATTTCTAGAATAATGAAAATTAATAAAATTGATTCCAAGGAGAAAAAATCTAAAAGTCACATGAACTTTAAGAGCAATTGAATCAGTAGTCCCAAAAAAAAAATCTTCTCATGAAGATAACATTAGGTCTATTTTGTTTACAGTTGAGTTCAATTGATATTTAAACCTTAAAAAATTCCACAATCTTACACAAGCTTTCCAGAGAACAGAATCATGAGGACTACTCAAGTAATTGTATATGGCTTGATATGTATGAAATCAGGGGCTTTGAAAAAGGAAATCTCCATCCAAACTAACTTGTGAAAATAGATGCAAACTTCCCAACCAAAGCACAATCAGAATTCATAATGTAGAAAAATGGTAAAACTAAACTGGCCATTTTGCTTTTATCACAAGAGTTCAATGTTGGTTTAATATTTAAGAATCAGTTTAAGTAATTGACAATATTGACTGATTAAAGGAGGGGGGGAAAACTATTGCAATAAGAGTCAGGAAAAGAAATAGATAAAACTGACTAATGATTCATGATGGTTTAAAAAATATAAAATTAAGATTGGAAAAGCACCACTTTATCTATTAAGAGTATCTACACAGAAATGAATAGTGTATATATCTTATTTAGTATAAAATATTGAAAGAATCCTTTAAGATCACAAACAGTTTTCACTGTGACCACTTTTATTTAACATCATATTAGAAGATTTGGACAGATACAGAGATTGAAAAGAAAGGAACAAATCTGTCATTTATACATGATATGACTATCTGCTTTGTGAACTGAGATGATAAACTATTAATAGGTGAATCTAGAAAGGAACTGTATACAAAATTAATATTAAAAAGTAGTTTTTTTTACATCAGCAAAAATCAGTTAAAACAACAATTTAAAAATAAGTCCTTTAGGAATAAATAATAAAAGTACCATAGATAGACTCTATATGGAAAAACAAAATGCCAAAATAATCAAAGGAAATCCTAAAAGAAAGATGGAGATGGAGTTTTAATCAAAACTTATCTGATACAAAGACTTAGGACTCATTTTAAAAAAAGAAATGATGACTGAGACAAAATGCTGTTGGTATGACAATAGATTTTAAAAGATAAATGGAACTGAAAAAATAGCCTAGAAATATCCCATGCATGTATGGAAACTTGACTTTGAACAAAATATATATTGCAGATCAATGACAATAGGATAGACCATGAATGTTTCATCTTAAGGCCACAGTCTAGACATAGAAGCCAACTCTTCTTGTAAAATAAAATCAGTCAGCACTACCAGCCCCCGAGTCTGACTGCAGTCTCAGGGCGCCTGCCTAAAAGCATCCACACTTACCAGTCTGCTTTGGCTGGTCCTTCAGCACCCACTCACTGAGTGAGGAGCCCCATGTGCTGTCCTGGCCCAGAGTCGTCACTTCCTCAGAAAGAGGAGACATACTTTTTTGTTGCAGTCAGCTCTCTGCCTGAAAGCTGTCTGCTCTCCACCTCCTTGTTCCAGCACAGCTCAAGTGATGCGGTCATGATGGCTGACAGAGTTCAAAAGAACAGGATCTATCGTCAGCCCCACCTGCAGCAGCTTTGAGATCTGTCCCAATCCCTTTGGGACCTTTCTTATTATTTCATTGCTAATCCCAACCTTCTGCCCCCCGAGACCATTGGGTGTGTTTTCAAAGGCCAACCCTTTTGTCTCTTCTCTCTTCTTTGGAGAATTGCCTTTAGGCTCCTGGAGCCACTTTGCTCAAGTGCACAGACAGCAGAAGATTCCTGGGAACCTACAGCTTACATCCTCATCATTCTCCTGGTGGAGCTCGCCTGTCTTGGGTCAGGACCACCCTGAGATGCAACTTCTGCCCCTATAGAGTCAGGGCAACGCTACCCTTGGTGGGGCCTTTGTCTGTGATCACACCCTTGAGTGGCTTCCTGCCCTTCTCTGACCTGCTTCTCTCTGTCCTTTACGGATTTCTTCTGGGTGCACTTTGCTAATAAGTCACATGCACCCAAATCCTTGTCTTGAGGTCTGCCTGTTTGGAACCTGACCTAAGACATGGGCATTGATGGAGGATTGGGGCTGCCTCTGTGAAGAGTTTGTGTTATCTGAGATGCAGGTGTCCAGCCATGGGGTGGGGAGGGGGGAAGTAAAAGCCTCAGCTTCTCATCATGGAAAAATCCAGATGATAGAACTTGATGGCTGTGGTTACAGGCTTTATCAGGCAGACCCATGTTGCTGTCCCGGCTCTGTCACTTACCCTCTCCCTGTGGCTTTGGGCAATTTGCATACCCTCTTTAGATCTGAGTTTTCTCCTCTGAAAAATAGAGATAATGGTCACACCTGCTCCATGGGATGGTTATGAGAGTGAAGGAAGCACGTGCATGTGAAGTGATGAGAGTGAAGGAAGCACGTGCGTGTGCAGCGCTGGGTACGTGCTGGCACATGGCGAGCACCCAGTGCGTGCTGGCCTGGCTTATGGTTTGGTTCAAGCTGTTATTATTCTTTGGCTTGCGCTCTATCCCAGATTTATAACTGTGTGTGCCAGCGTCATTGTCTCCCTGGTGGCCAGTTTTCCATTTCTAGTTGGAGAGTGTAGAGTCAGGAGGGAGAATTCCTTTTCTTTCCCAGGAATGGAAAAAATACTTAAGCAGTCTTGATTGTAATTTGGCTTTTGATCGATTATCTGTAGTGTGATTGATGATGCCTGCGTGGTATTGGTTGTTAAGCATTTTTAACATTGCCCTTGTGTGGAGAACTCCTGATGAGTCAAACAAAAGATCGTTTGCCTTTGATTTGACATAGTCTTGAGAAAGTAAGAAGAAAAGACTGTAGGGATTGAAGGTAGGAACCTGTAGGCCTCTGGAACCTTATGTAGACTAGTTGTTATCTTAGTGAATCCTCCAAGTCATACAAGGTTGGGAATATTACCCTTATTTCCCAGCTGAGGAAACCAGGAGCTATAAAATAATGTGTGTAGAATCAAGTAACCAAGTAACTGGGAGTGAGAGATGTTCCCCAGGCTATCAAGTGGTGGAGCAGAACTTCAGCATAGGGCTTGTTTTTCTAAATTTCCTGCCTTTTTTTCCCCCCAGCACAAAGGGTTAAATGAAGACATGGAAATTATTCACTAAAATTCAGTGAGAGCAGGGTGAAACTTGGGCATTGAGAATATAATAAAAATCACAGAAGCTCTTTAAGTAATAGGTGGAACGGAAGATCTCACAGTCCCTCAAAGCTCAGAGAATCTGTGCCTGTGGAAGACGCCTTCTAGGTGCAAGCGCAGATCTCTCAGAAGCTTCTCAGGGCCTTTCCTCCTGCTGTTACAGCCTCTGGTGCCACTAGAGTTAAATTCTCCTTACTAAATCCAGGAAAAGCCACAGCTCTGGGCCACTGAAGGGGTGTCTGTTCACAGAGGCAGCAGGTGTCCATTTTGTTGCTAGGTGTTTGGCGATGAGGTGGCACGCTGTGGGGATACTTACTGGGACTTTGACGTAAAACAGACCCAGGCTCAAATTTGGGCCCAGCCAATCAGCAGAGATGGCCCCTTGGGCACTGTCTGTCTCACTCTGTTTTCCCATCAGAGGGATGTATCTGAAGGTGTTACATCTAGCACATGCTCCAGGGTGCTTTGCTCCTGTCGTGGTTCATGCTTCCCCACCTTGCTGTTTGGGGAACAAACCTTTGCGGATTTTGTTCAGGGATCACCTTTTGTGGTCCTCCCACAAGCCAAGCTAGCTGATTTTCTCTCTCTCTCTTTTCTGTCTCAGCAGAAAAGTGTGAATATGTTGATTAAGGCACTTGCCACATTGTGTCATAATAATCTGTTTAAAAATCTGTGTCTGTAAGAAGTCCTTTGGCTGCAAGTAACAATCAAATTCCAACTGGCTTTTTGGATGAGGAAATTGCTTATGTCAAGGGATGAAAAGCTAGAAGGAACTAGACTCCATCTCAGAGTTTAAGAGGTGCAATCAAGGGAAAGAGGAGATGGAGTGGTTTTAAAATATGAATGGAAACTCTTTGGCATGCCTCTCTTCAAAAGGTAGAGAATAAATCCCTGTCCTTGAGTGCAAGTTCCTCTAGATCCTCATGGTCCTCATCTGTCTAACGGGGTAATAATCACACTCACCTCCTGGGGTTGTTATCAGTAGAGTGAGGTCAGGCAGGTAGCATGCCTCAGGGAAGACAGTGTTTCCAGGAATGTTAATTCTGCACTCACAGGGACTCAGCTGTTGGCCAAGTAAGTCTGGGAAGCTCTGAGTTAAGCTGGTTGGCTGTAGGATTCCTCAGAGCCTTGAATAAGCTAATCTTATTGTACCCACCTAAGAAAGGCATATTATCAAGTGGCAGTTCTTTGGTATCGTTGACCCTAGAGTCCTACTTTGGAGGGCATTTTATGGGCCTGTGTCTACTGCCTTAGGTCTGTGTTAGGGGAGCCACATGTGGCCACCCGTGTCCTGTGGTGGATCCGTGGCTGGCACCTCTCCTGTTAGAGGTGGAGGGCAGGCCCTGTGCAGCGAGTGGGGCCCCGCCTTTCCTCCTGCCCTGTGTGAGTTGTGGGCTGAGTAGACTTAGCAGTGGCCTCACCTGTACCTCACTTGACTCCCATAATGCACAGGGGCTCATAGTCTCAAGACTACCCTGCGCATCTGGTGCCACGATGGCTGTAGAAAGGCACCTGGCAGGTGGTCCTGAGGGGCCTGGCCACACACCACGCTCTTCTTACCACCTGTGCCTTGCAGCTCCATTTGTTACCAAAACAAAAGCCCCTGGAAAGTCAGCTCAAGGATGACATGAGCACCTATAAGTAAAAGGCACCTTTAAAATCCACACACCAAATGAGGCACTTCCTGAGTGGACATCATCACGGAGAACCCATCCTTAGCTTCCTTAGCTCCCAGGGTAGCTGATGGGAGTCAGGGCGGAAGAGGGCACTGACACAGATAGGATGGCACACAGCCACTCCCCGCCGTTCCTCCCAAGTTTCTGTTTTCCTCCCCCAGAGAAAACAGCCATTTCTCCTGGCTTCGAGAATGTGATGCAGCGTCCTTTCTGTGGTGAGTTCTGGCCTCCTTTTTCCCTGGGTGTTCCAGTGAGGCTGCTTCTGTTTTTATAAAATTTAATTTAATCTTGAAATATAGTCAGTTTTTTAATGTTGCATTAATTATTTCTGGCTTACATCCTAGTGATTCAGTTATATATATATATATATATATATATATATATATAATATATATATATATACATATATATATAATATATATATGTATTCCTTTTCATATTCTTTTTCATTATGGGTTACTACAAGATATTGAATATAATTTCCTGGGCTAACAACAAGTTTAGTTAATTTATTTTTTTGTGTGTTTTTTTTTTTGTTTTTTGGTTTTTGTCTTTTTTTTGGTGGGGGGAGGCAATCAGGTTTATTTATGTATTAATTTATTTTATACATATATACACACACACACACACATATATATATATTTAATTGCAGTATTGAAGATGGAACCAAGGACCTCGTACGTGCTAGGCACATACTTTACCACTGAGCTATATCCTCCCCCCATTTTTTTTTAAATTGAAGTATAGTCAGTTTACAATGTTGTGTCAGTTTCTGGTGTAATGTTTCAGTCATACATATACGTAACATATATTCCCTTTCATATTCTTTTTCATTATAGGTTACTACAGGATATTGAATATAGTTCCCTGTGCTATACACTAGAAACTTGTTTATCTATTTTGTATATAGTAGTTAATATCTGCAAATCTCAAACTCCCAATTTATCCCTTCCTGCCCCCTTTCCCCCTCTGGTAAGCATAGTTTGTTTTCTGTGTCTGTGAGTCTGTTTCTGTTTTGGGAGGCTCCTTCTTAAGGCAGAAAAAGCTGTGGGTGAAGGAAGGGAAGACCTTTGAGCCGAGGCTTCAGACTCAGGGCTTATCTGTCCCAGCCGCACAGCTTTGGTACCCACAGTGTGGAGTTAGTTTGGGATTCCCAGGGCTGTTGGGCCACCTTGGGATGAGCAGAGCCTTTGAGTGACAGTTCTTGGTCTATTTTGGGGACCAGATGGAATCTTTGATTCCTCTTCCCAGAGAAACACAACCCACACTTACACAGATATAGTATCCCTGGCATTTGGGGTAAAACCCCTTAGATTAGGGTACTATGAGATGGCTCTCTTTTCATTTCCTTTTTGGGGTCCCTGTTTGGTGTTGCCTTCCTTCCTTTTAGGGCTGCACTTGTGCCTATGCCCAAGACAGAGTGATGGTGAGACACAGGGGTTACCAACCAGTTCCTCCATCTGTGATCCCCCATCCTGGTGGTGACAGCACAGGTGACAGGGACCAGAGCATGAGCTTCCCTCATTCAGAGCCTGGGATGGGACAAGTCAGGCAGGGCTAGAGGATGGGGGATGGGGAGGAGAGGAAAGGGATGGGGAGGGAAGAGGAGAGAACTTGGGGAGGAGAAAGAGGGAAGAAGGAGAGGATGGAGGGGGTGAGGAAAGAGACCCAAGGAAAAGGGGGAGGGGACGGGCAGGTGGGAGGCAGGGGGCAGAGGGAGCAGGGGTTCCTGACTAGGGGGCATTCAGCACAGGGTGACATGTGAGTGATGCCCGGTGGCTTAAGAGGGAAGAAGTTGGTGGCCTGAAAGGGAGGGAGACAGAAAGCAGGGCTTTTCAGGGCCCAGTGCTGCCGCCAAAGGCCTCTGGGTAAAGGTTTACCTGAGTGTGAAAGGGACGGGGGCCTGGCCGAGCAGCAGCTCCTGGGGCTTCCAGGGATGTGAGGGTGGCCCCCCAGGGACCATATGTTTGGAGCAGAAAGACTTTGGCACCAGAAGAGGGGACACAGGACAGGATGTTTCCAGGTGGGGGGCCCCTCCAGGCACCCCTGGCCATTGTGGGAAGGGGTTGCTTCATACAGGGGCTTGGAAAGACCTTCTCCAGGCACCCTTTCCCTGTTCAGTGTTGTGAGCCTGCCAGGGGTGAGAGAGAGGGCAAGCTGGTGGCATATCTGGGCAAGTGCTGTCACTGGTACCAATTCAAGTTTTTAGAAAATCATACTGTTTCATACTTACCACGTGTAGGTCATGAATAGATTTTTGATGAGGGTGACCCTCCCTGTTGGCTGTCCGGGAACTCAGGTCTCCTGGGATGCCAGATGTCCCATGTTAAATCTGGGACAGTCCTGGGCAAAGCAGGGCAGCTGATCGCCCTAATATTAATTTGATTTCACAGTAGCTCTTGAAAGAGGCACCGCATTTACCTCCACTTACAAATCAGGAAATGGGCAGGGAGAACGAAGTTCTGGAGGCCACAGAGCCAGGGGGTGGGAGGGCCTGGGTCTGGAGGTAACTAGTCTGGTGTCTAAGTGTGCGCCCCCAACCCCTCCCCTTTGCCACCTGGAACTTGGAGGCGATACCAGTGTGATGAACGTGCTTTCTGAACAGTGAGCCAGGATGATGGGGGCCAAGGGGGTCACTGGTCTGTAGGTCCCAGTGCTTCAGACAGGCCTGCCTCTCCCTAACAATTAAGATATAAAGGGAAAGAAATACTCCTATTTAATAAAACTGAAATTAAAAGGTGATAATAGAAATAACTCCACAGATAAATAGATCAAAATATATTTCTGTTAGGACATCAAAAAAGTTTCCCATCACAGAATGCATGCACAGCAGTAATGAAACAATGTAACCGCAGTTTAGTCCTGAGCACAGAGTAGAGCTCAGCTGCACAACTTTGGTCACTACAAGTAAACAGCAGCATTTAGCACAAACTGCTTACCATTCTTTGTTAGTAGATTAAGGTCAACTCCATTTTCTGAAAAAGTATCAATAATCCTCTCACATCTCTTTTCCATTACATTAAAAGAGCTTTCAAATTCAGGAACCCTCTACAGACTGATATAAATACCAGGCAAACAGATCACAGTTTGACTAACATTCTTGACATGTTTAAATATGTAAATCATCTGAACAGTAAACAGTGGGTTGCATTGTATTCCAGGTGTATTTTCTGACTGTCACAAAAGCAGACATCTTAATTTGAAGGTGTTTTTTAATAGCTAGGCACAAAAATCCAGCCACAATAAAAATGTGAATCAAGCAGTATATCAATTACAGGCTATATATGCATTGGTGAATATTAAAATTAAGCACACAGGATAGTATACAATTTTATTAGAATACCATTTATATTCAGTAGTTGGACTCAAATACATTTCCCAGTTAATCCCATTCACAATTTGGCCTAATAAATGCAAGATGACATTTTCTGTAAAGAACTTAGTGTATTATCACAGTATTCAGTTTATGACTATCTTCATTCATGTTTTATAACTGGTGATATCTTCCCCCAGATCTCCTGTGTCAGACATTTGACCATCTTGCAAATTTTGAGCCTTCCAAATTCTCACAGTTCGATGACTACAAAATAATAAATTAAAAACAAACGTGAAAAGAGGTGGAAAGATAAAGAAACAAGTTCTTTGACTTACTTATCATGGAAACATCTTCTGAAAAGTTCTTTAATAGATGTAAGTAAAATATACATTGTCCTATAAGTATATCAAACAGTTACCCATAATAATGAAATTTAAAATAGCTCCTATTATCAAGGGCTTACTATGTGCCAGCATTGTCACTATGTGCACCTTACATAGACGAATGAATTTACTTCTCCTTGCCTACCATAAGATACAGATAATGCTATTATCCCCTATTTACTGATGAGGAAACTGAGGTCTAAAGAAGTTAAGTAATTTGCCCAAGATCATAAAGTAAGTGATAAAGGCATGATCTGAATCTAGGCAGTCTGGCTCCAGGACCCTGTCTCCTAAATATCACACTGATATGACAAGGTCAGAGGTTCTTAGGCATAAGAGCCCAGAGTAAGGTCAGAGTCCGGGGGCCGGGCAGGGACTCCAGGGAGTTGGTGACTCTGTCAACAGTCAGGAAGGGTTATGTTCTGGTGGAATCAGCAGAAGCCCACAGGGAAAACGAGGCTATTAAGAAGTGGACCACCACTCTGCCTATCAGAGAACACAGAGGATGCAAATTTTTTCTGAGAAAACTCATTATTGTTCACCCAACATGTGGGTATTGGGGACCAGTCATTAGATAGTCACATTTTTCTGCCATGTCTCTCATGGCTCTAAAAAGGGAGAGTTGCTTTTCTCTGATTTCCTAATAAATCCAAAGCAAAAAAGAAAGGGTTGCCATGGAATTTTATAGTTAAAAAGCATTTCAAATGTTATGCAGTCCATTTCAAGGATAACGAACATTTAATGACTTGTCCAGTGTAACACAGTGGAGCACAGAGCAGAGCCTAGAATCCAGGGTTTCCAGTTCTTAATCAATAGTCTTCTCTCCTGTAAGAGTTCTCATCACGGGAATAAAAATCACCCTTTTTTCTTTTTTCTTTTTTTTTCTTTTTTTTGTATCTACATCAGATGATGAATGTTAACTCCTAAATTTATTATGGTAATAATTTCATCATACATGTAAGTCAAATCATTATGCTGTACACCTTATACAGTGCTGTATGTTAATTATATCTCAATAAAACTTGGGGACAAATAATAATCTCATCCACCTACACAGCACATGCACATAGAAAACAGTAAGGGGCTATCTATGCTAATTCATTTATCCATTTATCCATCTCATTTATCCCATTCAACCATCCACTCAGCACATTTTCACTGAGAACTTGCTGTGCTTTAGGCACTATTTTAGGTGCCTGGGATAAACATAAAATAAACAAATAAATAAAAAATAGAATTTTCTGCCTTTATAGATCATACTTTCTAGCAAAAGGAGACAGACAATAAACAACAATAAATAATTAGATTATAAAGTATATTAGAAAGTGATAAATGTTATAGAAAAATAAAAGAGCATGGCAAAGGGGAGCAGGAATATCAGGTCACAGGAACAATCACAGTTTTAAATAAAATGGCAAGGTGATTCTTCTTGAGTAAGTAAGAACTTAGAAGGTCTGAAGGCAAAGCATTGCAGGCAAAGAGATCAGCCAGGACAAATGCCCTAAGGCTGGAATGTGCCTGCTCTGCTCAAAGACCAGCAGAGAGGTGATTGGTGTTGTCAGAGAAGGAGCCCAGCAGAGGGCACTGGAAGGTGGCATGAGAGAGAACAGATGCTCAGAGGGCCAGGCCCAGTATGGACTCGTCTCTACATGAGATGGACAACAACCACAAGCTTGTCAGCTGAGGAGAAACATGATCTGACTTGTGTTTTAGAAAAATTATTCTGGCTTCTGTGCTGAGAAGAGACCACATATGGGCAAGGGACTGTGTTTAGGAGGCCGCTGTGGTTATCCAGAAGCTGATGGTGACTAGGGTCAGTGAGGCAGCAAAAGACATGGTGAGAAGTGGTCGGATTCTAGATGTAATTTAAAGGGACAACACCAACAGAATTTGCTGTTATGGAGTGTGAAAGAAAGGGAGGAATGAAAGTTTCAGGTCTGAGGAACAGAGAAGATACAGAAGCCATTAACTGAGATGGAGAAGGGTACAGAGTGACCCTCAGAAAGGTTGGGAGTTCAATTTTTGGCATATGAAATGTAAGATAATCACCACTACTAGTCAGGAGAGAAAAACTTGTGCCAGGTTCTCTTTCCTGTTGTAAACAAAGTGGAAACTTGAGAAAATGTATGGAACAACTATTTTCAGACACTGGGCAATGGGTAGTTCAGGCATGTAATCCCTGAGAAAAGGGGAACAGAGAAGGTAAGCTCTGTGATGGACTTGGTTCTGGTCCTGGAAGCACTTTCCAGACTGCATCAGGGGGCAGGGGAACCAAACAGAAAAATCACAGAATGGGAGGTGAAGAAATAGTAAGAAACACCTGGGAAGTATGAAGTCATTGGAATTTGCAAGATCAAGTAGAGAAGAGGAGAGAGCATGCAAAAACAACTATGGAGCTACGGGGGAAAACTCCCATAAATACACATAGAGGGCCTCCAATGTCTCTGACTGAAGGCGAAGCTGCACATGAGCAACAACTGTAAGGCCAGGCCAAACACCAGTTACTAGTAAGTATAAGTCAAACGACTCCCAGGGTGCACTGAGGGCTGGGAGAGGCTCAGGTTCTGACCAGTAAAGCAGAGAGTGTCATCACACACCTAAGACAGTCAATAGGGATCCAAGAAGAGCTCAGAACAAGTCTCAGAAAGATGAAGCTGAGCCACAAGTAACTTAAGTGCCTGGCAGACAAAGCCCAACCCTCTTTAAAGGAATAAAATACAGTCCTGATGCTCCAACACAACACTGTCATGCTCAACAGTCAATAAAATATTACTTGACATTGAAAAGGAGGAAAAATGAGACCCATAGTCTTAAGAAAAATCAGTGACAACAGATCCAGGAATCAGATATGGTGGAATCACTTCTACAAGGACTGGGGATTACACAGTGCCTCAGTTTTCCCTCCTGTAAAAAGGGATGATGACAATGCTCCCCTCCTAGGGTTCTCATGGAGACAAAATGAGTTAGCACCTGAAAGCTCTTAAAACAATGCCTGGTGGATACTAAGCCCTGTACACATGTTTGTTAAATAGCAAATACATAGAACTAATTTGAAAATAGCCAATCTGATTTTATTGTCTGTTTTCCTGATTTGAAGTTATGTGGTAAATGCATCTGCACCGGATGCACCGGGAGTAAACTGAGGGAAATTTCAGTTCTTCAAAAATAACACTGGGTCATGGAGGAGAGGAACTGCAGCACTCTCACACCTCACTGGACAGGCCTCAGGGACGCACAATTCTTCTATAGTCTTATCTTAAGTGTCCTATGACTTTGAGGGGTATTAAGTTATTTCCAGTAAATTGTCAAGGACACAAGTTTCCAAGGGGATAAACAAAAGTGGTGACTCTTAAGAAAGTCACGCATCTTGGAAATTGCATCAGTGAAGCACCAAAGTAAGCACCTTAGAGAAACACAAAACAAATTGGCTTTGATGTTCTTTAAAGATGAGAGAAAGCAAATCTAAATGAAGAAGGATTTGAGGAAAACATCACAAATAATAAGAGGCTTCAAAATAAAATCAGGGTTATCATGCACTTAGGATAAAAGAATCAAGAAGGTGCTTAAGTTAAATTAAGTAACGTGATTGGTGCCTGAATGACATAGGAAGGTTTTCAAGATAGACATTCAGGGGAAATGACATTTTATTTGAAGGAGACAAGCACCTCATGCTACAGTACATATGCTCTCCTTTCCAAAGTGCTTATACACATATGATGTTATTTGTACGGTCTCATCTCTAAACCTCCTTCAAGCACCTTCTTAAATGTCACGTTCTCAGTGAGGTCCTCACTGACCACTCTCACTGTGCAATCCCCCCGCCCCCCCAATACTCTCTCCCTTGTTTTATTTTTCCCCATAGCGCCCATCACCAACTGACGTATTTTACTTATTTATTTTCTTTTCATCTCCTTAGAATAAAACTGGGGTTTGTTTATGTTTTGCTCACTTTGCTATTCCCAACAGCCTAGGACAGTGCCTGGCACACAGGAGACTCATCATGAAAGAGCAAATAAGTTAATCAATCCAGCCATCCTAAGAGGGAGGGAGCAAATATTAATACCATGTATTTTAAAAGAGGTGGGAGAGGTAAAAAGAGGTTTTTAAAAAATAATCTGTTCTAAATATGAAGAATGGCAAGTTTGTCAACTTTCTGCAGAAAAAAAATCTGTAGAAATTAGTCACCTATGAATGACTAAAAAATATTACAATCACCAGAAGAAGATCTGGCAGTAGACTTCCCGGTATAAGCAGAGAGCTGATACAGGAGTAACATTATTATCATGTGCCTGGGGAGCCCGAACTCAGAGCCCACAATGGACCTCAGAAAATAGAAATCAGACAGCATGGACAGCCATTAGAGTGACTGTAATAAAAGAAGGATTTTGCATGTTCTACATTCCCAGATATTGACAACTTACAGCATTTATTAAATCTGAACACAAGCAACAAAAGTAGAGAAAGATCACACAGAAAAAGTGACTCAGCTGCAGTAAAAGTGTGGGTGGAACTAACACCTATGGCTTTGCTGGGGCCATCATGACCTTCCGTCTCTCTGACGGGCACAAAGTTATCCACATTCCAGAGTTTCAAAATGCCCCCTCTGCAGCCACTGAGCAAAACCGGGTGGCCTGCCACCATTCCCGGGCACAGACCCAATCCTTGTGTGCGTTTGGAACTTGCTGAGAGAAAAAAGAAAAATTATCTGCATAAGAGGAGCCTCCCAAACAAAATTTTTGTATGAAAACAAGTTACAAATGTTTTTACTGACAAAATTCAATATTTGGAACACTGAATTGGCCTGGAAACTATAAAAATCAGTTGATATGCAATCACTCTTAGTGATTTAAAGAAATAAATCTATAATTTGCTCTGCAATTTGCCTCACTAGTTATCATCAGTCTTATCAGTATTAAAGAGCTAGAATATTAAAAATCTATAGAATCTAAAAGACCTGGAAAGTATACAGGATTTTTCAAATATCACTTCCTCTTCAAAGGAGTAACTATCTCACCTTTCTCTAACACATAGTTCATGCACGTTTGAACACTTTAACCTGGTATGCTCTAGGGATTATCTCATAAAATCACTGCCCTAAATTTTGAGCAAGAACATAGAGGCCTAAAACTTTCTGTTGAAGGCTGCAGCTAAACTATACATTTCAAAATGAGAAGACAATAATTATAAGCTCAGACATTATGATCATACTTTATGCATAAATATATTTCTATGCATAATATAGAAGTTACATCCAAGAATGTATATCTATAAAAGAAATGCTTTTGAATGTAATGTCTGCATCTGTTGCGAGGTTTTTTCTATCAACATTCAGGCTACTTGTTCATTTGCTTTCCATCTGGTTGTCACAGGAAAGTGACAGCAACAGCAGGACAAACGCGCCCACATGAATAGAAGAGAAAGCTGGAACCTGAGACCAGGTTCATGTGTTAAATCATTTTTTCCTCTAGGAATTAAGGAAAGCCACTAATATTTGATTCTACTGACAAAATGCTTCAACCCAACCACCATTCTACAGGAAGTGAGAGAACCACCACTCGTGGAGGTATGAACATGCTCCTGCAGAGGAGGCACCATTTACACTGCTCTGACTTGAGCTACACTTAGATTTCTTTGGACTGTGCATACCTAAAGCAAAAACAAAACAAAATGAGAAACTGTAACTGCTTTGCTCTGAGACTGATTTAATTTAATAAGCAAATGCACAGGGCAATCCCAGATCTCCCAATTCTTATCAGGGCCTATTCTTATCTAAGAGGTTATCATTAAGTGTTGAATGTTGCCCTTTTCATAATTAATAACCCTGGTGGGTAACAATGAAACACTCTTGAAGAGGAAGACCTGACTGATATCATCTTTAAATGATGAAGTTATACTTAGAGGCTCTTCAAGTTCTTATAGAGAATACTGGTGAATTTGAAGTACCCAGTCTATCCAGTGCATTACCTGTAGAAGGTCTTTTTGAGCCAGATTCCATTTCTTGATTCTATTGTCTCTGGACCCAGTAAGTAGGTTATCCTCTTGTATGGTTAGTGCTTCAATGCCATCATAATGAGGGGGCTCGAAACTGTGGGTGGGACTCACAGTTCCAAGAGCCCCTTCAGTTACATCAAACATCTAAATGAAAGCAGAAAGAAAGCAGTCATCCTATTTAACTTACAAATAAGTACCCATATGTGTTCATTTATTGAGATACATGAGATGCATATTAACCAGACATGATTTGTTTTGTTGTGATATTTGACTAAGTTAATTTAAAAAACCTGCTAAGAATGACTCAGAATGAACCTGAGCCCATTTTCACATTACTTTTGCTTACATGTTAGGCATTTAAAGGTAACAATTTTTTTCATGTATGAGTGCACAAATGGTATGTTCAATTCTAAAAATACTGAATATCAATCCAGTTGCAGTTCAAATAAGTGACATGATGGTTATTTCACCACTGTTAGGTACCTCTCCTGGTGGTCATCGCAAATACCCCAGAGCTGCTGTTAAGAACTTTTCACTCCCTTCAGTTGCCTTCATCTCTCAGCTGTTGACCTTGTAATGTTCTGCAAAGGCTAGTGTGATCAAAAATAAACTTTCTGGACCCTCCTTCTAGTTAAAAAATTTCCTTTTATCCTCAAACATTTTTTTACTCATTCCTTCTTTTCAGTTGCTAAAGTGTCCTTACTTCTTTCCAAGGTTCACATCTTTGATCTCTTTTTTTGTCTGATTCATCAATTGCCACCCCTTTTCTGTTCACACCTTCCCTCTCCACTGAGCCCATCTCCTAAGCATTTAAACACACTCAAGTCTATAGAATACAAAATCCTCTCTCCTTAACCACTCTCTTTTCAAGTCACTAACCCATTTCTCATCTCTTAATCAAAGTTCCTTAAAAAGGAGCACTTATATGCTTCCTAGCTCTATCACTGTATTCTCTTTTATTCCCGTTGGTTCTTGTAGGATTCCCCAAGGCTGAGTCATGTCAACTTCTTGCTCCTTTGGCCGTGTCAACTACTCTAACTCCTTGAACACCTGCTTCTATCTGACTGGCTCTGAAACACACATGTCTAGTTATAGCTTATCTTGAGCCCTGGACTTGTCTTTCAAATGGCCTACTGGGCTTCACAAGGAAATCCTCAAACTTACCATCTCCAGAATAAAACTATGCATCTCTCCTCATCTTATCTGCTACTTGTGTAAAACCTGAAGCCCATAATATGTTCAATATAAAAGATGGTGATAATGGGACTTAAGCAGTACTTGGATGACTGAGCCAACAAGTCTTTAAAATCCCTCCCACTTCTATGACAAGTGATCATATATGTATAAATACTAAGACAACAAAATCAGGAACTATGAGTGAGGAAGATCAGGGAGAGGAAGCAAAGGCTAGAAATGAGAAAAAAAGAAAACTGATTAAGAAAAAAGAGTCCTAGGTGTATCCAAATACTTTAACTCTATCATTTAATAGGAGAATATATTTCAACAGCTCTATCACACACACTTTGATGTAATGACCCTTGGAGCCAGTGATGATTCGATCTTGTCCATTGGAAATCTGATCTACAGTAAGACATGTAACAGGGCTAGGTGTCCTGTAACTTTCCTGTGGACTGAGACCTTAAAAAATAAAATAAAAATAATTTTGTTTGGAAATATTTCTTAGCGTGCTAAGGCTAATCCTCAACAAAAATAATCTATATTCTTTGATAAAAACTGCTCATCATTTTCTACTTGATTTAACTCCACCTCTATACAACTCTGTTCAAATTAACAGTCAAAAACTGGCCAAACTATGATGGAAGCATCAGGAGTACTAAACAAGTTATTCCAAAGTGACTAACGTGATTCAGGTAGTAAACAAAAAGGCACCAAAAGTCCAAAAACTTGCTACAGGTTAATTTTAACTCCCACCTAAGTCCAGGTAAACTTTAACCAGTTAAATGTCCACACATGTTATAGACATATGACTGATGTTATCAGACCCAGTGTGAAATTGGATTAAAACAACTACATCACTGATATAACTAGAAAATAACAATATGGAAAATGTAAGGTTATTTTTTACACACATATATTTTCATATATACACATGCACGTATATGTACACCCATCTTATATACACATGTGTACACATATACACACACATGTATGGACATTATGTGTGTACACATGTGCAGCAGTAAATAGGTAGTCCATTTCATCAGTTATTTTAAAGATATGAAAATGACCAGGAATGTATCTGACTGGTAGGAAAACACATGATGTCAATTATCCAGGGGTGACAGTGAAACTTTGTTTCATAGCCCTGCCTCAAATCAAGCTGATGGGATGCAGAGATATATTTCACTTCCAGAACATTACCATTTCTTGACAACTTTTTTCTTAGTTACTTTGTTAAGATGAATCTGTATTTAATCATGTTGCTGAAATCAAGCAGGTTTCAAAGGATCTAACTCTTCAGCAGAAAAGAAAGTGTAAAGATTTTCAAAAGCTGATCTTCTCTGCCTCATGTTATGACTAAGTTTCTTCCTCCACAGTACTCTGACTCCAAGAATAAACCAAGTCTTCCTCTCTTTCCTAATTTTCTTAAACAAGCAATCTTTTTCTACTTTTCATTTTTAAAACAGTACTCAGGGCTGTGTTTCTTCTTTCTCTTTCTCTCTCATTTATTTATATATAAATTAGGTTTATTATACTTTTCAGTCATGCATTAAATTATTACAAGCTATAACTAGTTATTCTGAAAATTTCTAAAATAAATTTCCCTTTTATTAACCACTAACAAATTCCTTCTAGATTGGATTATTACCTGAATTTCCTGAATTGCAAACTTAACTCAGTATCTTGTAATTGCTTGTTCAATGGCCTTTATCCTCCATTATGAGATGAGTTCTAAGAAGGTGGACCCCACGTTTGTCTGGCTTAGTCTTTATCCCCAGTGTCTATCATGGTGTTGGTACAGCATCTGCCATAATTGATCTTGAATAACTATTTGTTAACTAATAAATTAATATTCTATTGCTCCCAAGATTTAAAGAACTAAACACTCAAATGAAGGATAAAAGTTCATACTTCAATTTATCCTTTTTCTCTTTTTACTCACTTCATCTTCTTAATACTTCATTTTTTACATATATTATTTCATATTCACCAAAACCCTGTGAGGATTTATGTGCAAAGTTGTAAAGTTTATAAACTGAAAAACTTGAGATATAAGATGCATGACTGATGTTACAAAAAATAATTCTTTCAAAGGTGCTGATGCCGGTAGGATGAGAGTCTGGGTCTCTTCTTGGTAAACAACACAACTGGGAGACATGTATTAAGGAAGGTTGTTTTCCTTCATATACATTTTCCCCAGCAATGGAGATTAAAGAAGGAAAATCATGAGTTTGCTAGTGAGGACAGAAGAGACATTTAGGAGTGTTGTTTTCAACAGAAAAGCCTAAGATTTTATATTAACTTATGGGGTTATAAAAATTAGATTTAACATGCACTAATGATGAGTGAAAAATACATTTGCTGTATGCAAAAAGTACATTTTCCTTTAAAATTCTGCCTTTTAAGATCTCACATTCTGACCGCATTTCCAGAAGCTGCATAGAGGAAGGTGCCAGCTGGGTTCAGTGCAACTTGACTGATCTGGTTTCCCCAGAAGGAATAGCAACTGTCTGGCTGGTACTTGCAGAACAAGCATCTCCAAGAGGAACTTGACCTGAAGACCTTAACAGAGATGAAACAGCAAGATAAGTCACACTTCTGGATAACAGTTAGGCTTAGAATTCCTTAAATTCCTAGGAAACTGGCTGCAGACAAGATCTGGTTACTGTAAGCACCTTACTTAGCACAGCACTTCACACACATGTGACTGGCACTTATAAATAAACATTTTGACAGATAAATAAATGAATGAATGAAGAAAACAAGATGACATGGCTTTAAACTCCTAATTTGCAAGTCTCTTAAACACTAGGAATTCTGAGTCCTGAGTTAAGGATGACTTCAGTATGATTCAGAAAAGATTAGATGACAATGATTTAAAAACTCAACAGGTGATGCAGCGCCACAAAGGTAATTCATTCTCCTGCAGTTTCCAGAAGCCCCCTGAGGGGTGAGCCTACTGATATTCCTTTCATATGTAAGATTTGCCCTTTTCAGTTAAAGACACTGAGGAATTTAAAAATTATTTTCAGTTTTTGTTTACTTTAACCCAATCATATATGGATTAGTTACTATTGCTTAACCATAACTTACTTCTATTTCCTCAGCCAAGTTCTAAGCAGCAAATGTATTTTTAAATTTGGGAACATTTTCTCAGTAAACTTCTAAAATATCAAGTTATAATCAATCTTTTCAAATTAGATTTTACTGAGTCAACTGGATGGGTAAATTTCTAACATAAGATAACAGTGTTCTTTTTCTACAAAACTTCCCTCAAGAGACTTGTATTCAATACAGCAAATAATTAGTAATTCTCAAAATGCAACATAGAATTTAATGTTAATAACCCCACTCTACGAATTTGTAAAAACTAACCACTCCTATGCTCCCTGCTCTTATTACCAACAGAGTTCACCTTAATTTTAATTATGTAGAACAGTTCATCAATCTTACGACAAAAAGAATCATCTGCTCTACATTTTAAAGACATATATGATAAGAAACACAGAAAACAAACTCATCTTCCAATCACCCAACACAACCTAAAGTTATAAAATATGGGCTAACCCCAAGGCAGTGTTAAGTCCTAATGAAACAAAACAAAACAACAAAAAAATCCTCTCAGTTACTCAATACATGCTAATTAAGTGTTGAAAGTACTTCTTCACCATCTACTATGGTGATTTGAGCCATTTTTCAAGGAGTGGTATTCATTGAAGCATGTAACTATGTAAGTAATAAATACTATGAAAATTTAATTCCTTAGTTATTTGGTTAGGGAGGAAATATGAAATGTGTACTTAGTCACAGATCAAATAGGACTTCTCCCTTTCTGTTTAATATTGAACTCTTATATATTATTTTCTCAATAGGTTTTTTCACCTTACTTTATTGGCATTCTTACTGTAAACACTGTAATGTTCCTTGCAAGTAGACAGGTATAAACAAACAAAAATGCATTCACAGACCTATCTTTTCTCATATTTATAAACAAGGGCTATTTGCCCCTTATGCTGCTTCTCTTTAAGTTACTTACGTTAGCATTTGAATGCACTTTGCCGAGTCTCTGATATCCCACAACTTAATATAAGATGCCGACGCTGTGAAGGCCAAACTTGTATAATTATAGTATTTTACAGATACGACATTGTTGGGATGACCCCCCCAGTGACATTATCTCCTGCCCAGTCACCAGATTCCACACTTTAAAAGTACAATCTAAAACAAAAAAAGAGGAAATACTGTCAATATGAACTAAATTAGACTTCTATGAGAAAACAATGATAAGGGAACAGTAATTATTCCATTAACCTGAAACAGGCATCCTAACTCCTAACTTCTAACTTGCCACAGGTTCAAGGGCAAAGCAGGTGTAAAGGATTGGATGAAAGCTAGGGATGCATCACACGGTATTAAAAAAGTAATTACGCAAAATTTTGAAATAGATATGTGAAAAGAGTCTTGCTCCAAATTGCCCCTGAATTTTAAACAGCCATCCTAAATCAGCCATTTCAAAATCTGCTCTTACCTCCTGACAACACTCCATACTCATAAATACACATACGTTTCTTTCCAGGAGTCACTGATGGATGGATTTTATCTTTGACTCAAAAAACATAATCACAAAACTATTTTATCTTGTTTTTCTGACATGCTAAATGTGTAATTATACTGGAGAAATCAATTTAACTTGAATCATTAGAAAATTATGTTTAGGTAGAGTAAATTTTTTTAATGGGGGAATTGCTTGCAATTATTCACATCGCATAAGCTAGACTCTTTTATTTCCCTCATAGAAAATGAGCAAAAATTTTTCTGATTAAACTGAGTCTTGGAACATCCCTAAATGCTAAAAAACTTTAACTAGCTCCCCAAATTCTTATACATGCTTCCTTCTCACCTTCCTAGTCTCATTGCCCATTGTCATGTATATTCTACATTTCAACTCAATTGGATTTAGTTTGCAAATTCCTTTTTTTTTTTTAAGGATTAGATTTATTCATTTATTTCTGCTTAGGAGAAGTACTGGGGATTGGACCCAGGACATTGTGTATGTTGAGCATGCTCTCTACCGCTTGCGCTATACAACCCCCCTCCCCCCAAATCCACTTCTGCCTCCACGTCTCTGCTTCTGCTCTTCTCTGACCTTGATTGCCCATCCTTACCTGTCAATAGCAACAATCCTGTAAGACTCATCTTAAACACCTCCTTATCAAAGCTTTTCTTATTTTTTACAGCTTGGCATAATCTCTCCCTTTTCTGAAACCCCAAAACCTAGTCTATAAATTTTCAAATCATTTATAGTTGATTTTTTTTAGTTGCCTGCCATTTTACCAAAGGGGTTAAGAGTGCAGGTTTGGAGACGAGTAGACCTAGGTTTCCAATCCTGGCTCTTCCACTTTCTAAGTGTAGCTGGGGAAATTATTTAACTTCTTAAATTTTCAGTTTTTTCATCTGTAAAGTGAGGATGCAATATGTACGTCATTGGGGTTGTTGTGAGAAATAAGTGAGATGTAATTTGCATACTGTCCAGTACAGCCTCTGACATACAGGGACTGCTCAAGAAACGGTGGCCGCTACCCACTTTACTCTCTCTGTCACACTGTATGCTGCAATGGCCTTTCATAGATTTTTACGCAGCCTGCATTACTAAGCTCAGGGCGTTGCACACATTAGATGCTCAATTACCATAGAGAGATGTATCCCCGTGCCATTCTACTCACAGTGCATCAAAAGAGGTTTTACTTTCTTACCAACCATGCAGTCAGTGATTTTATATTTTATATAATTCAGGGATTGAACCAGATTATCTCTCAGATTCTTATGAATCTTAAGCGGTTTGACTTTTTTTCAAAACCAGCTCAACGTAATCATTTTTTAAAAGATCTGTTATGTACCCACATGACACAACAACCAGTACCTTTGATCCAGTGAAGAGAAGAGCATCAGTAGCCCTCACACAGAGCGCAGCTGTGTGTGCCCTTCAGCTACGTGCCCACACAGAAGTGGGGCGTTCCAATTCCTTTTGAAGCTGGAAGTGGGTTGATCATGCCTCTGAGATGGGAGAAAAAAAAAAACCAAAGCTTTACTTCAGTAGCTGTATCATGAAACTACTTTAATTATTTTTCTCTGACTTTAAGAAGTCTTTCCAAGTAATAGTAATTAAATCCATACTGCTCCTTGTCTCATTTTTTAAGCAAAGGGACACAGTGTGAAACAGTAAAAGCAGTGATGGCGTGCACTGACTAATCAGGTGTCAGCTAGCAGGTGCCTTCTGCAAGGAGCAAAGCCAGTGCTGCATCTGGATTTTCTTATTAGTAATTTCATCTTGTTCAAATTTCATGAAGTAATATTGGGAGCTGTTCAGGTATAGTGAATTCTGACAGGTATGAAAGTATAAATGATGGCTGACTGGAAGATGTGACTCTCTGTCAGGTTGGAATATAATTCTATGTCCAAAAAGACATCCTGGAGAAAGCATAACACATGCCACCTAAAATACTAAGAAAGCAAATTTCAAACCAATTTGAAGAAATATACGAATATTTACATAGACAGAAATTCTAAAGGGAGAATGGCTCAAAAATAGCAAAAACTTTAAAAACTCTTAGAAGTGTAAAAGAAAAAAATTTTAAGAGTAAAATTTTAAGAGAACAGTGAGGCTCTTTAGGGAGCTTTCTGATAAATTTAGTATTTCTGAAGTTTCTGCTTTATGCCATTGGACTATGAACTATGGAAATAGAAAGTTTATCAAAACACTGTCCCTATCCTAAAGGAATTTAAGACAGGATCTGAACTGAAATAAATGTAAGAGGAAGACTAAAGATGAGTGTGAATTAAGACATGATAAGTATATAAGATGAATGTAACTTTGCTCAGAGCATAAGAAAAATTATGCTGAAATATGCCCGTCATCTAAGACAGGTGGCATAATATGAGGGCAGGTGCAGGCATGAAACTCAGCTGTCTGTTTCCTTCTTCTTGATGAGTGAGAACAACCTTCATGATGCAAGGGGCAGGGATAATTCAGAAGAAATATAAGCCCGAGATAAGTTAGAACTGATAAAGAAGACTTGTTCAATGAGTTCCAGTACTTCTGTTTCTGAAACATTATGTCACAAGGTTTTGAAAGTATACACCATTGTGGAGGCAAAGTCATTGTTGGGACACTAAAAGGATCAATAAAGGGGATAAAACACATAGACCCAGTTTTCTAGAAAGGAGAAACATAGTGGATTTCAGAGATTACAGATGGGTAACTCTTGTTGAGTCTCACAGAGGAAAACATTACATAATTATAAACACTTAGATGTTCATCTATAAGAGATAACATGAGCTCACTAATCTCATGGGGAAGTTCTTTGTAGAATTAACAGGCAGCATATTAGGGGAATGTCATATTCACAACGTATGTTGACTCCAAAAAAGTCCATACAAAAAGCTTTTCAAATGATATCTTTGCAGATGAAGTGAGTAAGTAAAACCCTATTGTAGGAAGGTAGTCCCACCAGTGGCTGAAGAACCACACCTAAAGGGTCCATGTTCCTGCCAGTCTGGAAAGAGGCCTTCAATGCCTAGTCAATCTGTCCTCAGAAACAAAGACAGACATGGCCTGTGTATTAAATTGATATATTAAAGCAATGCACTGCCTAGAAAAAATTACAAACAAAGGTCATTTAAGTACATACCTAGCACTAAAATATTCAATGGAAAAAATTTAAACATAAAATTTAAGTTGAAGAGAGAAGAGAATGCCCCAAGTAGGAAAGGGACTTAACTCAATTTACAAGCTAAAGAAGCTTGTTTATTGATATGAGATCAGTGGCTTAACAATTTTTGATTCCCCTACCAACATTTTCAATGACTTGTGCAATAGAGGTAAATATTTCAGAAGAAAGCAAGAGAGTTACTATATTCTGCTGAGGCCACATCTGGAGTGAGGTTGAGCTCTGGATGCCACATTCTAAGAAGAACTCTGAAAAATGGGAGATTTTCCAAAACTGTGGAAGCAGATCCTAGACTATATCTTATTAGGAACAGATGAATCTAAAACTTTTGAGATGATATGAGAGCTTTCATTACAGAGAGCATACAAAAGCACAGTTAAATGGCTGAATATTTAAAAGATCTGTCAGATACCTACAAAAAGATGTACTGGATTAATTCTACTATGGCTCAAGAAGGCTGATGACAGGCCAATGAATAGAAATTTAAAGGAAGTAAATTTAGGCTCAGGATTTTTAAAAATCCTTTATTTTTAGGGTTTAGTTATAATGATTTCACAAACTGAAGGGAGTTCCTCATTACTAGAAAATAATACCAGGAACTGTAATCACATGGACGTGTAATGACAAAATCCAAAGTATTACTTGCATACATGCATCGATTTGAGGTTTTTGAAACTAATGCTCAGTAACTTGTTGGTAATCTAAGAATTTAACCAGAACTGAAATGGGAGCAAAACCTCCTCAAAAGTCTGAATCTGCCATTTCAAAATCTTAACTGATGGGGGGTTTAAAAGCTATGAACTGAAGCCATCAAATTGTAACTATTGCTTCACATGTTGAAAGCTATGGTCTAATACACAGTCAACTGCTACTGTTACTTCGAAAACAGAATATGTATGTATGTATGTATGTATATTCTAAGCTGACTATAAAGAAAAAAAAATCCACATTAACAGCCTAAGAGCTGCATGATCTGCATTTAATGACACAAATCACCCTAAGGGGGAAAAAAACTAAACACTATTCTCAGTTACAGAATACTATGTCTCCAAAAAATTGCCTCCATTCAGATCATTCTCTTTATCCTAAGCAGCTATTAAATGTTCCCCTCATGACATAACATCCAACACAATTCTGTCATGTCAAAGGTTGTAATATTACAAAAGTAAATATTTGCCTCCAGTGACAATGTATGGCAAAGCCTAGAGACCAGGATGTCTTTTTTTCATTCTTACTTGTTTTTATTTTTTCAGACCTTTGAAGAAAAAGAATTTCAGCACTAAATAAAGAATTTTATTCATTAGATACTTAAAAGTGCTCTCATATATTCAGAATATTAGGGTTAATACTTTGTAGAGATTACCTTATATCAAAGATAATAGAAAAAATACAGAAATTGGAAACATACATCCATGCTATTTTTTCCTATTAAAATTAATCTATTCACGTTCTGAAATATATAAATCAACTTTAAAATTGTTTAAGTTAAGGTTAAGTACTGCAAACTTACACAACAGACCTGATGTGAAGGAAAAAAAATGCTTACTTTTGTTCCATGCCAAACCAGTAAAGTCTTGCAATGCTGTGAATGATATTAATTTCCTCTCCCTTCCCCTGCCTGACTTCTGGAGGATCTACTGATGATCAGGAAAATGGCCATAAGACATGGGGGGAAAGTGCAAAGGGAAAGGAGACAAAATGATTAGTGTAAAGAGGAAATGATAGAAAGAAAAAGAAATTAAGGGTCCAAAAAAATCTGTAACATGAAAAAATGCAACATTGTTGTTTCTAAAATAGCATTTACTAGTTAAAAATATTTATTATTTTTTAAAACCTCTTTTTCTTTCTATACTTCAGGTACCATAGTATCCTTTTTCCCCAGCATACCTTTTTTCATCACAAACCCTGCCATAAGCTTCTTACTTAAAATCGATAAACCAACATGAAAAACTACCTTATTCATCTCCCACAATTTGAGGGGGCAATATTCATTGAGGAAATTAATTTCCATAGAACTAAATTTCTTCTAAAGAAAACTTTTAGATTATAGACAGAAAACAAGTAGCACAATTTTTTATGTTATTATACAAAAAACTCTGCCACTACTTGGAGAGTTATGATCACAAAAATATATTATATATATATTAAAATTTATGGTTAAAAATATTAGTGCATTGACACTTACCAGTTATGAATGCAATGAAAATGGGACTTGCTTAAAGTTTCTAGGAAGGCATTTTAGAACATCACTGAAAGGTCAGAAGGTAGGAAAGGCAGAAAGTCCCCATGTACCTCCGACAGAGAAGAGTCACTCTCATCAGACCTACAGGGAAAGAGTCAGAATTGTGAGGAGAAAGACTGCAGATGGTAACAGGCGGACACTGAGGCTGAGCTGATGCAATGGTATGAATAATAGAAACACAGCAAACATTTCCTTTAGTGGGCCCTGCTTTCCTATTTGCGCTGGATATCAGCAAGTTCAATAGACACCTAAATTAGCTAAAATATTTTGTTCTTATGTTTTCTACCAAGATTTGGGGGGGGTCTATTACTGATTCATGGAACCTATCTGTCCTCGCTTTCTAAAATGTAGGCCCTGAAGAGGAACACCGTCAGGTAAATGAAGTCCATCACTTCAAGGTGCTATTTAGTCTGACTAGTACCAGGAAACTTTTCCCACTTCACTAAACATTAATGAATTTCATTCCTCTTGATAATTACTGTAGAGTCTCATATGAAAGTTACACAAATACATGTCTGCGTCGGGAGCGAATCAGTCAAAACTTAATAACTTCTGATATAACTCATTTCAAAAACATGGAGGCCTTCTGCCTAGCCAGTCCCTCAGTAACAGCGGGGAGGTTTTGGTGGGATTTTAAAAATAGCTGAGCCATTCCTGTCAGCCTGACCCTCAGTTCTCCAGGACTGACAGTAAGGCTGGTTATTATGATACTGAATATTTAGCGTGTAGTGTCATACAATAGGCTTGGGAAGGATGAGAACAGAGTGGGTGCTCGCATGTCATGTCATCAGAAACAATGTGTGGGACCTAACTTCTAGCAGGTGAAATATGCTAGTCTCAAAAAGGGGCCCAAAGAAAGTGAATCAGAAGGTAGGTGAGGGTTTGGGGTAGTCAGTTCTTCTAAGTTTTAATTTATAGAGATGGCAATGCAGTTAAACAATTGGTAGCTGATAAACTATTTCAGTAAAAAACATGGAACTATGATTAGACTGTCACGATTACCAAAAGACTGACAAAATGTTACTACTGTAAATACAAGGTGGACAAAATTTAGTAATTCTTCATATCACTAGTGAAAAATGGACTTCCTAAAGGCATTCCTAATGTTCTACTCTTTTCTCAATTAAATGAGAGGTATGATTTAACAATGTTCAAGAATCTTTTAATACTTGTTTTTAAATTTAAAAAAAAATCACCTAACTAGATCACTTTAAAGGACATATCATCTACTGATTAAACCATATCAAAATCTAATCAAGAATTTTATCCATAAATTAAGTAGATTAAAGATTACTTCAAAATAATAGTGTATCTTTCTAAGTCTACAGAGCCATTTAGCGTTACCAAACATGCCAGACAGATCTTAAACAGTATCCTGTAATTTCAGAAATCGTTGATATGTATAGGAAGATCACAGCATAGAAAACAAATTGGCGTGGGAGGCTGGATATCAAGTACATACATCCACAATGTTATAATTCAAAATCAAAGCAGACAAGTCAGACTTAATAAATACTTTATGGCAACACCTTTAGTATGACATTTTTACAAGAGAGATTCTGGCTCAATGTGGGAATATTTTTTCACTTCAACTTTGATGAAAATTATATTTTCCCTACCCCTCCAACTTTTCTTCCCCAACAGCCCACCCTTAGTTCTATCCCCTCCACACATACTCTTTTTTTTTCAGGAACACAATGACTCAAATTTTGTGGTGGATTTGCAGAACAAGCAAATGATAACATGTTACACATCTGTGACATGGTCTTTGTCAGCTGTGATATTCACCAAAGGTAAAATAATTTGCCTCTTTTCAAGGCAGGCTATTGAATTAGAGGCTTTTATGGGCTCAATGAAGATGAAGAATCCCAAGGAATTTCAACTTCAAGTGATCACAAAAATGCTTCAATTCTAACTGACTTGCGAAAGGAAAAGGCAAGGCAAGTGCTGCAGTGGAGCAATGCAAATCTACAGCAGGGAATGATGATCAGCAGGAAAATAAATTCATCTAACTTTGTGTATATAGTTCATTTCCCATTAGAAAAACACGTAAAATACAGCACGAGTGCACAAGTCTGTCTCCACCTCCCGCACAGAGAGAGAGCTAAGTGTTCTCCCTAGATTGTATTGAAAGGCTCAGGAATATTATAACCCGTAGTTGGGACTCTTTAACATAATGAATTACTTATCCTGCTGAACTAATGTGTTTCCCTGAGAAACAGTGAGACGATTAAAAACATTCAGTTCATTACAGGGCCAGCTTGGTGGGGAAGAAGGGGGTGAAAGACTAGCCTCTGAGGCTCCAGAGTCTGAGCTACAAGGAAAAAAAGTTAAATAGGTGGCTTTAATTGACTTTTGTTTGTTAGAAATGTTATAAGAAACATGCTTTTAAAAAAAAAGCTTCTCAATAGAGAATTCCTTACTTCCTTTCTTCCTTTTTCATAAGATAAAATGCACTCTGAACAATTTAATTTTCCCCCCACTGGATTGTGTTAGATTGGCCAAAGACGGCACTAAAGAAACAGTTCTGTTGGCTAAAATCTAAACTCAGTATGAATAAATCAAGGCAAATTTAAAATTATACAATTTTACACTTGAGACCAAGATGCTCACTTTATAGATGAGGAAACAGACCCTGAGAGATTAAGAAGGATTTGCTTATTCAACTGATTAATTCATTTATTTTTCAATTACTTATTTGCTCCATCCCCTATCTCCTAGTTATTCTTTGAGATATTTGATTCAGTAGAAACAGGTAAATTACATCCTTAAATACAGGAAGCAAGGATGATTAGAGCAATTTCCATGACATTCAAGGCAGTTAAACCAATGGTCGAAGTAGAGAGTGTGCATGATGGTACAGGGGAGGGGATGGTATCAGATCATTCATTTGGGTACAGAAAATACCCAAAAACTTCTTTTTATATTTAATATTGAAGAAATTGGCTTTACCAATATTTGAATACAGATTGCCATTGATACTCTCACTTAAGACCATGTCAGAGATCGACCTGCCATCTGCAGCCCATTAGGTGACCCAAGGGAAAGGTGAGTGTGCCACAGGTAGAAGGATACAGGGGCTCTAACCCATTTATAACTTTCTGCATGTTGTGGTGTTGCAATTTACAAATGCCCAGGTAAGTGGACCATTGGATTATATTATATACTGTTAGGCAGACTAACCCTCACAAAACACACACATAGCTTCTAAAAGATTTCAACAACAACAAAATTAATCATAATGCCAATTTAAATATGAAAGAACAGCAAAAAAACAGCATAACTCACACATCTTCTAACACCAGATTTTTTCAACCACTTTAAAGCGGTGAAATCAATCTGTGTTATCAGATAACAGTCAGAATTAATTTCAAATTTTTCTAGAAGACTATTTGAGTTACAGTTTTAATAAACCTCTCCTCAAACGTATATTAAGTCCACAATGACATACACAAATAATTGAAAAATAAATCAGAGTACATGATCGATTTAATTTACAGGTATATGTGTGACCAAGAAAATTAGAAGACCACAAGCTGACAGCTGATTCGATTGTCTTAAGTCAAATCAGTCACAACCCCAGAGTCAGCCTAAATATGGAAAATAATTCCACTGCTGTCCTTTAGCATCTCAGTGCCGCTGATGTTTTATACATCCTATCAGATAAAAAAGCATTAGTAACTGACTGCTTTTGTTCCTTGGTCTTTGGTTTTTCTGCTTTCTCACACACCTTTCTCCTTGCTATGGGGGGAGGCTCTGGTGTTTTTTTTCTGACAGAGATGACTGTCTGGAACTAACAAAGAAAAAGATTCTGTAATCATCTAATTTTAAATATATACACATAGAACTTTGGCAATTCAACCTAAATTTTTAATAGATTACTAAGTAGAACTTGAAAAAGGTTACTTGGGAATAAAAGATAGAATTAGGATAGGAAAATATTACATGAGTTATTTTTAATTAATGGGAGCTTGACAATAGTATATTTAATTTTTAAATTGGCGATCTTATCAAAAATATATAAGCCTATTATCTTTGAACATAAACATCAATGCTATACTGCCAAATAGCTAACATGAATTTTTAAGTTTTAAATGTCTTTAAGTTTGATTAAAACTGCTTTAGGTGAAGAAAAATTGTCTTTACAATTTTGCAAGAACAAAAATATTAGAATATCAGAATATGAGAAACAATGAAATTTAATGAGTTATTATTTACAGAGTCACAAAAGAATACTACAGGTGAGCACAGAAAATGTTTTACTTAACTAGTATTTAAGTATTAGTTAGCTATGTAAATTTTGGTAATAAAAATATTCTCAATTTATTACAAATTTCAAATGTTGAATAATGGCTATGTAACTAACAATTTAAGACTGATTTTTGTGTATAGTGGTAATGAATTTTAATTGGAAAAAAATGAAATTTTGCTATCCTTGGCTAGTTATACTAATAAGGAAAAAAACACCAAAGAATTAGAAAGCAGGATCCTCAGAATGGGCTTACAGTGATTCCTACTGAAAGTGAAAACTAAATGTAACTAAACTTCATGTGCCTGATTTTTCTAACCAGAGGAAATCACATTTTAGAAGTTCTGCATCATTTAAGTCATAGGCCTACTTAGGTGAATGATTTTATTTTATGCAATAAAAGTCATGATGTGATGGGCTGTAAGAGTCATTGTACCAGCACATGACCAGGTCTGAAATTTGTACAGAATTACACAAGCATCTTAATTGATGAAAACTTCTGCCATCATCAAAATTAACTTCGGAACTAAAGGTAGCAGATGGGCTTACTGAATGGAAGACAATGAAAATACCTTCATGAGATGAAGAAAGTTATGAGAAACAGGTATTCAAGGTGAGGGCAGGGAGTTTGTTATATTTTATTATTTGCAAAGTCATCTAGTGTGTGCCACTTTTTTGGCACTATTTCTCAGCGCAGTCATGTGTTCATCCAGTAAATCATTTGCTAGATCATATGTGAGGGTTAGTTTGAAAAAAGTCATTAAAAATCTTTACCAGTGAATGACTGATGTAGTTGTAATACAACTAACAAGAAATACACACACATGCACACACACTGGCCTGTGTAGGAAGATTATTCTTCTCAAGATAATTATGAACAATTTCTAAATAAAATCTATTTTGAATAGAATGTTTCTTGTTAAGATTATCAAAGATGGGAAATGTTCCCTCCTTCAACTCTTTAATAACACAATAACAATTCTTTGTGTATACACTCACTCCAGACATGCAATGTCTTCAAGGCAAAGAATTAGGAAAGTTCAAAATGTATTAAGCTGGTAATTGACATCTGCATTTTTCTTTAAAAGTGACAGCAAAAGTCTACTCACCTGCCCAGGCTCTTAGAATGAGGATGTACCATGATTTAGAGCAAACTGGAGAGTCTTCAAGGTTCTGTTTGATGTAATGATTTTACAGGTGTCACTTTAACCTATATTTGTTTCTAAATAAATTTTGTCTGTAATTCACATCTCAGCCTTTATAAAAATGATACTGTTTAAGAAAGACCCTAAAACTTAGAAATAGGACAGAGCAATTTCAACAAAGCACGTGTCATTTAAATTATTTTGAATATTCAAAAAATTAGGGGACACGACACCTAGCAGAAATTACTTTGAAAACTAGAGATCTTATTTACATAATTAAAAAAAAATAGAAATAAGAAATTAGCAACATGCATATTAAAAAAAAATCAAAAGAAAAGAAGTTGGTTTAGCTGGGCCAGACTTACATGCTACCTACCTTAGAAGCGAAGCCAGATGGGGGAGGGAGCTCTTTTTCCCTAGCAGAAGTACTAGTCTCAGTATTCATTCCAATCTCTTGCCCTTCTGCAACGGGTGTAAGAGGGCCAGGCAAGAAGGCATCTCCTGCACTAGTGTCTGAAGGTAAAAACATTAAGCATGTCTTTTCCTAGCAAGTGTGTCAAATATAGCATGTAAGACAGTGACAAGCCAGAGCCACAGCCAGGTAAGATTTTCAGGGGTCATAATCATAGCCAACATTTGTATATGCTTATTGGATGCCAGAAATTGTTCTAAATACTTTATTATATTAGCATATACTATCATTATTCCAGTTCACAAATGAGAAAACGGAGGCACACAGAAGTTAGAAGCCCAAAGTCACAGTAAGTGGCAAAGCCAGTTTCAAAACCAGGCAATCTGCCCCCAACATTACTGTGCTATGCTGACACTCATGGCCAGCTCCCTCAGTGTCTCATAAAAAAAAAAGAAAGAAAGAAATTAAACCAAAAGATAATTGCAGGGGTTTTCAACTGAATTTTGATTTTTCTCATGCTTATATGATTTATTTAATGTAAATTTTATTTTAATATCAATTTTTATATTTGTATCTCCATTTCCATGACCCTGCCCCCTGACGTCTTAACTGGATGTTTAATCTGCCTGCTGGATATACAACGCCAGCCCATCCTAGCTTTTGGCAGCATGGTGAGGCAGGTGAAGGTTAATTTTCCCTAGAATCGAAATTCATCTTAAGCATTCCCTTCCATACTCCTGGAAAACCAAGGGACTACCTTGTTGTTAATGCTTAGAGTTGGATGTTATCACTAACGTATTAACAGATAATCAAGGTGTTTGCCACATTATAAACCTTTATAGTGCAGACACCCTGCTGTATTCAACATCGCATGCTCTGCGTTTAACATAGTGCTGGTACAGACCTATTTAAAGCATACAGTCAACTTCCTTTATTCAATGAGTGAAAAATAAATGATTTGAGAGCCTTTTAGGCATCTTTGCAGTTCAAAAGGAGTGGCAGAGAGCAAGAGAAAACTTTTGGAAAGAAAAAGCCCTGCAGACACGCACCCCTCCCCTCCCAGGCCCCCTGCAGCCAGCGCACCTCCACTCCAGGTGCCCGCCCGCCCTCGGTCCATCCCTCCGCTCGAAAGTACACAAGAAAATAGAAATTATTCCTAAAGAGCCCAAAGCTTCATAAAACAGGCAAATCCATTCATGTGTTCCTTGGTCTCCTATCTCGCTGAGACTCACACAAGTCAGAGAAGAGGAAAGGCATGTGGCTGAGGAACCTCTGGAGGCGGGTGGAGGGTCACCTGGTTTGGGATTTGCTTATTCACTCAAACACTATCCAGTGATAGGATCTAAAACACTCTGGGGGAAACGGGGGTGGGGGGGAGAGGTTGGCAAGTCTGTCCGGTTCCCTGTTTCTCCATGGAAAGAGCAGGAGCAGGATCTCCCCAAAAGTGTCCTTCAGAGGCACAAAGGACCCCGGGGTGACCAAGCTGAAGCATCCATTCTCATGCCACAGGGAACTTGCCCTTCAACCAGGTCTGGGAGGGAAAACACAGAAAAGAGAAATGGTGACAAGTGAGCGAACGCACAGGGTCCAGCCAATGCATGTCCGAATCAGGACACAGGGAGTCTTCCCACCGGGCAGGGGCAGCAGGGACCAGTGAGGAGAGACAGTGGTCAGTGTGGGACGTGGAGCCCACATGGAGGAGCCCACCCTTCCCTGGCTCACGGTTCCTTCTCAGCCAAGGACGGTTAGGGAGTCCCAGGGATGACACAGCCAGGCACCCTCCCTCCAACCATCCTTCCAGAAAGGGAAGACACACAGGCAAAGGGCTCACAGCAGGCAGGCACCATCGCAGGGGAGTGGGGACCGGGACCGCCCTCCCGAAGGTGTTGGGTGGGGGGACTGGGAGGAAGCAGCAGCGGGGGGACAACAGTCACACTCAGGACAAGAGGCCCAGTCTCCAGCTGAGACACGTTCCAGGGCATCTCCCTGAAAGTGCCGTGGGAAATAAGAAGGAACACAAGACCCAGAAATTCGAGTTGTCCACTGGACACACACAAACACTAAGCTGAAGGAGACTGGGGGAGAGCCAGAGTCCAAAGACTGGCTCCTGAACACAGTTTCCCATCTGGTCCTGCAGACATCCCCGAAGTACGAGGAGAAGGTCATTATACCTTCTCGTGGGCTGTCTACACACGTTTCGCTTTTGGTTTTCTTTCAAGTCTGCTGTAACATACAACCACAAAAAAAAAAACAAAACAACACTGTATTTGTACAACTGATGTATGTTACATAAACAGAGCCTTTTACACTAAGTCTACCATGAGAGCACCTTTTACAACTTAGCACTAGAGAAACAAGTGAGCTTTACATTTCCGGCTTCAAAACCACCCACAGCCTCTGCTGGCAGGATTCATCACAGGAAGGAATCAGTGCCCATCACTTTATTATTGCTCCATAAAAGCCAGTGGCATCGTATGACACGTATGGCCAATTAATCTATGACAAACGAGGCAAGAATGCACAAGGGAGAAAAGACAGTCTCTTCAATAAGTGGTGCTGGGAAAACTGGACAACTACATGTAAAAGAATGAAATTGGAACATTCTGTAACACCATATACAAAAATAAATTCAAACTGGATTAAAGACCTAAACATAACAGATACTTTAAGACTCCTAGGAGAAAACATGGGCAGAACACTCGTGGACGTACATTACAGCAGCATATTTCTTAAACCAGCTCCGGGACTATTAGAAATAAAAGCAAAAATAAATAAATGGGATCTAATTAAACTTAAAAGCTTTTGCACAGCTAATGATACCATCAACAAAATGAAAAGACAACCTACAGAATGGGAGAAAATATTTGCAAATCATGTGACTGACAGGGGACTAACTTCCAAAATATACAAACAGCTCACACACCTTAGTATCAAAGAAACAAGCAATCCAATCCAAAACTGGGCAGAAGACCAAAACAAGCAATTCTCCAATGAAGACATACAAATGGCCAACAGGCACATCAAAAAATGCTCAGCATCCCTAATTGTCAGAGAAGTGCAGATCAAAACTACAATGACGTATCACCTCACACCAACCAGAATGGCCATCATTGAAGAGTCTACAAACACATAGATGCTGGAGAGGGTGTGGAGAAAAGGGAACCCTCCTACACTGTTGGTGGGAGTGTAAACTGGTGCAGTCACTACAGAGGACAGTATAGAAGTTCCTTAAAAAACTGAAAATAGACTTACCAGGTGATCCAGCAATTCCACTCCTGGGCATATATCCGGAGAAAAATAAAATTCAAAAAGATACATGCACCCCAATGTTTACAGAACACTATTTATAACGGCCAAGACATGGAAATAACCCAAACATCCATCAACAGATGACTGGATAAAGAAGGTATGATACATATGTACAGTGGAACACTACTCAAGCCATACAAAATAATTAAATAATGCCATTTGCAGCAATATGGATGGACCTGAAGATTGTCAGTCTAAGTAAAGTGGACTGGAAAGAGACAGAAAAATGCCATAGGACATCACTTACATGAAGAATCTCAAAAACAATGGCAATAAAAAGGACACAAATGAACTAATTATTTTGATTTCTGGAATACATGTAAGGCTCCTTGACCTTGGCAGTCCACCCAGCTCGGCAGGCAGGACTCGGGCAGCGCGCGCACCTGCCGGCCCACTAACTGTTGCTCGGGGAGCGGCGGATCACGCGGAGACAGCGAGGAACTTGAGGCCCGGAGGATGCAGCTGAAAAGAGGGGATTTGAAATCTCCTCTGAATGAAATAGAGTGCTGTAGCAGAGGGCAGAGCACAGATTAATGGCTGAAACAGCTAGTTCTTCTCTCCCTTCTCTTCTAACACATTTAGACATTTTGTCCTAAAGAACTTTATGAAACAGTTTACTTGCTATTGTCCGTTTTTAGTTTAGCCACCATTTTAGTGGGAATGAAGTGCTGTCTCATCGTGGTTTTGATCTGCGTTTTCTTGGGGGTCAGTGATGTTGAGCATCTTTTGGTGTGCTCAGGGGCCATTTTTATACCTTCTTCAGAGAAACGTCTGTACAGATCCTCTGCCCAATTTTAATTTTTACTGATGAATTGTAGGAAAAACTGTGTGTTTTTTAAAAGAGGGGCAAGTCCAGGTTGGTAGAGAGGCAGGTTTGAAAGCATGAGCTGTGTTGGCCACAAGTCCGGACACACACACAGGTGCACACACATGCTCACACTCATGGGAACCGCATTTCTACATAAGTCCAGGTACATGCCCAGGGACACAGGCATAGGGACTCATGGATGACCAAACCTGCGTACACCCGCAAAGAGCCTGTGTGTGATGTGTGTCACACATGTGGGCATAAAGCACAGTTCAGCGACCCCGTGTACTGGGGCCAGGCCTGCCTCCCAGGAGCATGGCCATATCAGAGCAATTATCCTCATTTTGCAAAGTGGGGACACTGAGACACGGAAAGTCCCCTTGACTGGTCCAAGGTCACCCCACTGGCCAGTTTTAGAGTCTGGACTTGACTTGGTCTCAGTCTCTGAGCCCCATCTCTGGGACTGTGTGTGGCCCCCAGACCTATGATCTCACGTCAATCATTTCAGAATGTCAGGCCTGGGCTCCCCCACTTCCTGGGCTGCTGTGTGACCTTAGGCAGCATGCTGTCCCTCTCTGGGCCTCAGACTCCTAGTAGGGTGACACAGGATGGTCGCCAAGACCCTCCCCAGCCCTCAACCCCAGGGAATGGGGACTCCATCAAGGTGAGCCCCCTTCAGCCAACTGGTGGGTGAGGAGGTGGACCCTAGAACACAATCAGAGCCCAGCACAGGGCTGGGCATGCAGTTGGTACTCAATGCATATTTGTGGAATGGACCTGACTTGACCCTCAACCACCTCGCAATCTGGGGGAATCACACTGGTCCCCAGTAACAGGGAAAAATAGCCAAGCACACAGAAGGGCCCGTTGGCATTTGCAGGGCACAAGCACAGAGCTTGTGCAAGGATAGGGTCTTGGGTTTCTAGCGGCCCCTCCCGAGACTGACGGGGCCACGTCCTGCTATTGCTGAGGGCGGTGGGATTCCCTCACCAGAGCTTGGCTTTGGTCCTGCCGACATCTCTGAGCTCTGTACCCACGGTGGCAGGTGCTGGGAACCACACAGACCTAGCCGTGGTCTGCAGGAAGCCTCTGTGCTCATGGGCAAGGCAAGAGGGACCTGAGAGACAAGGGCCAGGATGGCAGGATGGGGGCTGTGGAAAATAAAGAATGAGAGCTGGACTCATCCATCTAAGGGGCCTCTGACCCAGGTGGAGCCAGGAAGTTCCAGGGGTAGGGGTTACCAGGTGGACAGTGTCAAGAGCAACAAGAGAGTTAGATCTGCCATTGAGGGAGGTCAGGTAGGCCGATCTTCCACCTGGCTGGTGGTCTGGGCAGGCTGCCTGGAGGAGGCATTGGAACTGGCCTTGGAAGGTTGTTCAAATTTGGGCATGGAGGGGAAGAAAATTCCACCAAAAAGATCAGGAAACCCAGGAACATGTGAGAAGCACTGGAATTTGAGTTGTTTTGGGTGGAGGATGGGGTCAGTGGGCTGAGGGGTCGAGCCAGGCATGGACTTCAGGCTTGGACTGCAGGCCTCCCCTTTCCAGCTCAGGAGGAGGAGAGTGAGGGAAAATGTGTGTGGGGGCTGTGCAGGGCACAGAACTGCAGTCTGAAGCCACCTGGATGGTGGCTGGGGGGTGAGGGAGGCAGGAAAGAATGGCTCCCAAGCCTGGGCAGATTCGTGGAGGGAGGGGCTTTCTGGGGAGAGGATTGTCCAAGCAAAGATGAATGCGGGACAGGGTTTAGGGAGGACAGAGACGTCTAACTGCGATGAGCAGGAATGGGGAGAGGGGCAGGAGGCAGAGAAGAGGCCCAGATATGCTTTTCTGGGGTGGGGGTGGGGGTCCTACCCTTCACCCTGAACCACAGACCAGGCTCCTGGCCAAGGCCCTTGACCCAACTACCCCGCAGCGCGGTCACCAAGCCCTGCAGTTCCAACTCTGAATATTCCCCAAATCTGACCCCCTTTCCCTCCTCCGGACATTGGGGCCCACACACCTTGGCCCCCCAGTGGTGAAGTCTCAGCCTTTCTTCTTCTGTCCTCCCTCCTCCCCAGCTTCTCTTGTCTTCACCCCAGGACATCATCCACGCAGGTGCAGAGAGCCTCACCCGCCCAAACTCCAGGCCGCCAGCCTCAGGGCCCACCCAGCACCCACATCATGTTCATTTGGGCCGAGTCTTCCCTTCGTGATGATGGGGACAGCTCTCTGGACCTTGCTCATGCTGTACCCCTCCTGGTACACCCCCCTTTTTTCTAATGAGCTTCTATTCCTCCATCAACACCTAGTGCAGGGATCACCTCCTCCAGGAAGCCGCCCACCCCAGGCAGCCTCCCCCTGGTCAGGGTCAGGCTCTCCTGGGCTCCCACAAACCCAGCACTTTGCCAGTTTCCTTCTCTGTTTCCCACTTGGACTGTGAGCCCCAGAGATCCTTGCCTTGGTCCAGGGCCCCATGCAGTTGGGGCTGGGAAAGTGATTGGGGCAGTTTGTCGACCCCCTGGCATGTTTCTCTCTCTTTTCATTTCATTTGTTCATTCATTCATTCATTCGTTCACCCATTCACCGAGGGTCAGGGCTGGGGTTCTGGGCAAGGAGGCAGAGGATATCCAAGCCCCTGTAGAGCTGGGCTGTCAAAGTGACACCAGCGGAAGCCTGGACAGCTGACAAATGGTCCTCATGCAGCTTCAGTCAGGCCTGGCTCGCAGGGCCCTTTTGATCCGGGAAAATGAGTGCCTGGGGCCAGGGCTGGCTCTGGGAATCGGCTTTCCGGGGCCAAGGAGGGAGGCTCAAGGAAAATACATGGCTCCTGCACGCATCCTGGGCCCCCAGGGAGCTGGGGAGAAAGAACAACACTGGTTGGAGGCTGGCTTCCCGGCAGACGGCACGCCCGGGCCTCACCGACCCGTGCCCTCACCTCCCACTTGCCCCCTCTCTGTCCTTCAGCAAAGGTGCACAGAGCTCCACGTGCATACTGGGCTTTCACTGAGCGGCCATTTATTAAGTGCCGACTGCATGCCAGGGCCTACACCAGGCATGAGGGTGAGGAGTGGGAGAGATGGGTGGGGCATGTGCACGTATTAAACACCTGCTGTTGCTGGGCTGGGTGCCATGGAGAGGTGCCTCCCTGAGCCAGAATGGGTGCACACACTGACTTTGCCACCTGCTGCTCTGTGACCTGCAGCAAGTTCCACTGCCCCCTGAGCCTCAGTTTCCTTATTAGTGCATCAACCCTCAGGTCCCTGAAGGGTGGTGAGAATGGAGTGAAACATTTGATAAATGTACACCAGGCTCTGCCAAGTACTGGCTTCTCACTGACCCTCATGTGGCCCTCTGTGTCGGGCCTTATGGAAAGGAGCCCCATTGAACGGGTAAGGATATAGGCTCAGGGAGGAGGAAGCACTGATGTGCGGTCACCCAGTGGGAAGAGGGGAGTGGGCTCCAGGTCAGGTGGAGGTGGGGGCCACATGTCCGGGGCCAGAAACGATGGAGTGCAGCCAGCTTATGGTGTACCATGCACTGCCCACACACTCGTCCCCACCCTGAATTTAGGGTATTTTCTCATGGAAGCCCATGGAAATGTGTTCTCAGGCTACTGATCAATCAAGTGGGCTGGACATTAGCCTGCGTGAGTGACACTGGGCCCTGGACCTGGCGTCCACCCTGCCAGCCCTGATGATGCCAGGACACTCCACAAGCTGATGTCCTGGGAGCTTCTGGGCCACTGTGAATGCCCCCCGGGCCCTCTTTCCCCCAACCCTGCCTCCTAGGACACCCCCACCTAGAGTCCTCTGCCAAGGAACCTGGTTAACTTATGTTATTATATAATTTTGGAATGTCTAAGTGTCTTTTATATCATTGTGACCTACACTGGGTACTGGGGGCGGGGGCGATGGACACCCTGTTCCTGAGCCAGGCCCCTCCTTCTGCCTGAAACAGACCCTTGGACCCTTGGGGCCCCTGATGCCACCAAGTCATCCCACTGTCCCTCGGCCACCAGGTCCCCTGCCAAGACCCCACCCTCCCTGCAGAGTGTGTCAGCAGTGGCCCTTCCCTTGGGTGGGGGTGGGGGTGGCACTGTGGTCCAGGCGGGATGGTGGTGGCTGAGGCGCTGCGTGTCCCTGCAGTGTCCCACTCCAGGAGAGCTGGCGGGTTTCTGACAGGCTGTGTCTGGCCTCCCTGGGAGGGGAGCGCTCAGCTCCAGTAAAGCTGGAATCAGAGGAGTGAGTGTGTGTGGAGCCCCTGCGATATCTCGCCCCTGGGAGGGGGGACACAGGAGCTATCCCCCTCCAGGACATACCCCCAACCCCCCCAGCCCTCATGTGGCTCCCGCCCTTCTGACTTCCTCACCCCTCTGTGGGCTGGGCTAGGCTGGGCCATGCTGATGGTCCTTTCTGCTCCACCCTCCCCCACTCCTCACACCTTTCCCAGGTCCCATGGGCGAGGGTGGTCTTGGGGGACACAGGGAAATCTTATCCCACCTGCCTCCAGCGACTCGTGGGGGCTAGGCCCAGACACTGAGGCCTCCTTAGACAGCCTGGGTCAAGCTGCAGGGACGGGAGGCCCTTGGCCTGGTGCCATGGGGCTGGATGGGGGCTGCTCTCAGAAGAAGGGGGAGCCCGGGGGTGGGCAACCCACAGCCAGGAGGCCCCAGCCCCAGCTGTCTCCCTCTGTGCCTCCCTTCCCCTTCTGACCCCAGCTGGGCTCTGGCCTCAGGGTCCCTGTGGGTCTGTCCCATTGAGGCTGGTGGGTTTTGACTCAAGTGCCCCCTGAGGGGTGCCCCTTGTCCTCTCCAGGTGTGGGAAGGCAGCCAGAGGCTCCTGGGAACTCAGCGGCCCCTAGCTGACCACCAGGCCTAGGTGCTTCTCCCCAGAGGCCCGGCCTCCGCCTGCAGTAACCGTGTGAGCAGGAAGGATGAATGGTAGTCCAGCCGAGGGCCAGAAGGCTTGTGGTGGGGCCTGTTTGGCCACTGCCCACTGTCCAGGCAGCCTGGCATCAGGCAGAACCACTGATCAAACAGCCCCTGTCTGCCTGGGCACCCACGGAGCCTGGCCCCAAACCCAGGTCTCAGCAGAGGGGCCACCAGGCAGGCTTTTGGAGGAAGTCGCACCCTTCCAGGCTGCGGTGTGGGGGAGATGGACGAGAGCCCAGGGCTTGGAGACCAGGTCCTGCCCTGCCCTGACACCAGACACCGCAGCCTCTGCTGCGGCCCTCCCCACGTGTGGCCTCAGTTTCCCGTCTGGGAGCGGGAGGTGGCTGGGGCCAGGACTCGGTGGTCGACAGGGTTGGTGGGGCCTGAGCCAGGCGGGGGCCGGTAGTTTGGCAGGAGGCCCCTATTCCCCACGAGATGGTGAGCAAACCCGCGGTGGTGGCTGCAGCGGAACACCGGGATCTGGCCACTCCCGCAGGGCCAGGACTGAGGAAGGAGCTCCGAGAACGCCCCGGCCCCTGTGCCCAGGCTGCACTTATTTTTGGCTTCAGTTCAACCCCAGCCCCGGCCTCCTGGGGCCGCCTAGCCCATCCTCCAAGGGGCCCACCCTGAGATGTTGAGTCTACACTGCCTGGCCCATCCTGGGGGCCCACCCGACCCCCAGCCCTCTGAGGCTAATGAAGCATTTCCCTGGGCGGCCCTGCACCCCCAAAACGGTGGCTCATTCTTCCAGAGTGTCACCTAGGCCCCTCAGCTGTCAGCTGGCCCCAGGCATGCCAGGTGCCTTCCAACCTCTTGAATTTGCCCAGGATGTACCTCCTCCAGACTCGCCTTCCCACTGTGCTCCAAGACAGCATAGGATCACTGAGGCAGGAAGGGTCACAAGGGCTTCCCCAGTAGGATGTTGGGACACTAGCACGGAGAGCCTGGTGTTCTGGGAGTGCGTCTCTGTCACCCGTTCATTCATTGACTTGTTTATTCACTCATTCAGCCTTGCTGGAGGCCAGGCCCTGGTCTGGCCCCTGGGGACAAGGGGTGTTCATGGCACCTACAGGGGCTCCAGACCTTTGTCCCACTCCTGCCCTAAGCAGGCAGCCCCTTCTGGGGGTGCAACTGCTGACTGAGGCAGCCTGGGAGACAAGAGAGGGCTTTGGACCTGCTCTTCCAGACCTCTGGGCCTCAACATCCCCCTCTGTAGAATGGACACAGGGGAGTAAGCTCTGTCCGGCCAGGCCCAGGTTCCCTCTTTCTCAATCTGGAGGATACCCCTGCCCACACTCTGCTGTAGGCTGAGCTTTTGCATCACGGGGGGGTCCCACCCTGTCCCTACACAGGGCTACCCAGGCAGTCCACTCAGTTGCTGTCTCGTGGCCAGAGCTTACAGGGGGCCCTGTGGCTGTGGTGGGCAGAAGCTCTCTCCTTGCTGTGGCCTTCAAAATCCTTCCTGATCCTCTGCCTCATCTCCTACAGCCAACCTCTACCGAGCCCCCATGTTCAGCCCCCGGCCCTGCCGGCAAGCCTCCCCTCCCCCGAGCAGCCCATCTCACCCCCCCACCCAGCCTCTGCTCGTGCTGCGTCCTCTGCCTGGGACGCCCTGTCCTCCCCCCTCTTTCCCCTAATGCCCACCTTCCCCAGCAAGCTCACCGGGGCTTCTGCCCTCCCTCACCCTCTGTCCTGGCTCTCATCCTCACGGGCAGAGGTCCCACTGCTGTGACTGCCCTGCCCCTGCCTCCAGCAGGCTGAGGGCCCCCGGCAGAGAGCAGGGGGCACTGCTCCTCACCACGCCAGTCACCGGGACTGGTCCACGGGCACCCACAACCTGCACAACACCCCTTCCTCAGATAGGCCAGTGCTAACTCTAATTTCTAGATGGGAAATGCAGGCACAGAGAAGAAAGGATTCTGTTCAAGGTCACACAGCTGGTGAGAAGCAGAACCAGGATTTGAATTCAGGCCTTCTGGTGTCTTCCTTCTACCCAAGTCAGAGGCCTCCTCCCCGAGGGGAAACGATGGCCCCGGGGCTCTGTCCGAGGCCGCACAGAGGTGAGTGGGCAGAGGCCGCCAAGGTGGGTCTTGGGGAGGGGTGATAGCAACACTTATCTTCTACCAAAGGCAGAACAGGGAAGACGGGGTTAAACGTCGGCAGGTGGGGTCTGAGTCAGACACCTGGGTGAACTTCATGACTCCCAGAGCTGGAAGGTGGGGAGGGGTCAGGAGGACAGGGTTGTGGGCCTGGTAGAGGGAAGAGGGGACTGTGGTCTGGTTTGGGCGCACCTGGGGCAGGTGGAGCTGTGGTTCAGGGGGCCTGAGGGGCCCAGGACGGGGAGGAGAGGCGAGTGGGGGCTGGAGCTGCTGGCCCCCAGGCAAATGGTGAAAGTGGTCCCCTGGGCAGAATAGCCAGTGCAGCTTGTGGGAGGCAGCCCTGGAGCAGGACATCCGGGAGCCAGGACGCTCAGCTGGACATCAGCTTGGATCTCCCCCACCACCGGCCCTGTCCTTCCCTCCTCTCCCTCTGACCTTGTGCCCACCTTCCTTCTCTGTGATGCCACCTCCCTGCTCAGCAGGCCCCTGGGCTTGCATGACCTGGGGACTCAGAGCTGCCTGCCTGGGCATCCCGGACCCTTGGGAATCAGAACTCATAGGTCTTGGAGGGCCTGGGGTGTCACAGGCCTGGCACCCATGGCGGTGCCCAGCAGAGGCCTGAGAGGTGGGCAGCTGGTCCATAGAAGTCCTTGGTGAGGGGAGCTCAGGGCCCGCCTGCAGCTTGCCCTGGGGGAACACTGCTTCTAGGGTATCGGGGTGAGCAGCGCTCGGGCCAGAACTGTGTGCCCCGTTCCCCTGGCTGGCTTGTCCTCTTCTGGTCTGGACTCCATGCCCCCCTGAGCACAGCTGCAATCCTCAGTCTCCTGGGATGCTGGAGAATGGAAAGCCCTCACAGCCTCGCGAGGAAGCAGCTCAGATGCAGGCAATGCCGGCCCAGTATCAGGAGTCCTCTTCCTCCACCTGCAGGCAGAGGCCGGTGGCCAGCAGGGCGGCCAGGGCTGGGCCACTCTCCAGGGGCTGGACACAGGTGGCCTTGCTGGTCCCCCATAGGTGGCCAGCCCACCCACCCTGCAGCCCGAGGGTGGCCTCTAGGACCCCAGTCCTTCTGGACTGGCCCAGTGGGAGGGAGGCTCTTGCAGGCAACACTGGGCAGGATCCCTGTGGATGCGTCTCCACTGTCTGCAGCTCTGGAAGCCCCCTGCCCGAGCTGCTGGGGCCGGGCTGCTGCTGGGGCCATTCTGCTGCCCTGCCATGTGCTGCACCCTGCAGCCCCAGAGTGGATGGGGGCTTTGCCCAAGTCCCTCCCCTGGTTTCTGGCTCAAACCCTCACTTCAGGCTCCTGAGCCTGCTTTCCCACCCAGCAGGATGGGAGAGCACATCCGACCATCCCCACATTCCTTTGTTCCCTTGTCCATCACCACTGATCTCCTCAGGGCCCAGAGCTTGGCTGGGCGTGGCGGAGCCCCAGAGCTGAGTTTGCAATGTGGCCCTCCCTTCATAGCCCCAGGCCAGGATGGGGAACAGAAGGATGAATAACAAGTCCCTTCGCGTCCCCCTACCCCTGTCATACCCAAGGCTGCCATGGAGGGAGAAGGGGCTGGGACCTCAGAAAGGCAGGGAACAGACCTTGGGGGAACACGGGGCTGTCAGCAAAGCTTCCTGAAGGAGCTGGCACCTGGGCTGAGGAGTTAAAGAAAAGGAAGGAAAGAGTAGGGTGGGGAAGGAAGCAGGAGGGAAAGCGCTGCCTCAGGCTCAGGAATGGAAGAGAGTGGGGGTCTGGGCTTGGACTGGGGGTCTGCTGGAGGGACACGGAATTCGCAGGGCACTGGCTTGTGCGTCGTGGGGAGAGAGGAGCTTGGAGACCTGCCCCATGTCTGGCAGGTTCCAGAAGGTTCTGGAAGGACAGAAGGGAACTTTGCAGTGGATCCTTGTAGGAAAGTCTCTCAAACAAGAGTCATCAGGCTGGGAGGGGTGTGGGGAGGAGGGCTGGGCGCTGGGGCCCCTCCTGAGGCTGCTCCTCCCCGTCTCCACCCCTCCACTGGGCCTGGTGGCCTGGGTGGTCAGTTGTCCTACTCGGCTGGCTGCTCCTAAGTTGCTCATCAGACCCAGATGGGCCTGGCCTGGTGGGCACTGAGCCGGCCACCTGGGTTCCCCACAGGTCCTCCTTTGAGCTCCCAAGGCCAATGCCAGGACATTGATCTCCTGGTCAACCAGACTGGGAAGGGGTCGCCCTGCCCACTGAGGAAGTGGGGATGACCTTGTCGAAAGGTCCTGACACAGAAGGGGTGACTGACGCCACCTTCCCCTCCTGGGTTCCCAGGGAAGGAGGATTGGTTAAATTGCAACGCAAACACCCTAGGAGAGGGAGGGCAGCTGGCAGCGACCGACCTGAGTCACCAGGACCATCTCCAGGTGCTGGGAGTGCACCCACTGATGGGAGGGGCACTCCCTCATCTCACCCCAGTGGAAGGGACTGCGGGCCATCAGGGTCTGCAGTGTGGCCCCCTGAGGAGACTTTAGGGCAGGTCTAGGAGGTCCAGTGCCGGGCAGGCCTTGGGCCACGTTAGAAGGATTTTTTCACTGCCTCAGCCCCTGGAAGGAGGGAGTTCCCTGTCACTGGGGGAATTCAAGCATGGTTTAATCCCTATGTGATAAAGAAGGAGATGTGTAGCCCCCATAGTGTTCTGATTTCATGATTCTCAGATGCTGAGAGTCTGTGCTCTCTGTCTAGGGTTCTGGAAGTCTTGGTTCTGTGGTTGGAAAAAGTTCTCAGTTCTGGGCCAGGGTCCTGGGTTGGGTGGGGATGGGTGGTGTTGGGCTCTGGGGAGGCTGCCTCACTCAGGCCCTCTTCTCCTGTGCCTGACCCTGGAGTTTCCTCTGGAGGCGAGAAGCACTTTGTCTCACCCTTATTCATTCACTCCATATTATTGGACACCACCCATGTTAGGCACCAGGGATCTAGCAAAAGTCTTGCCCACGTGGAGATGACAGTTTGGAGGGGCATAACAAAACAAACATCTATTAGAAGTGCAATAAACATCATAAACCATAAAGTGTTTGGCATGGAAGAAGATAGTCAGGGCTAAGGAAGAGCCAGGGCAGGTTATGTAAGCTGGGTGGGTGGTCAGGGTGGACCACAGTGAGACGGTTGAGCTACCACTTGAAGGAGACAAGGGAGGAAGACATTGAGGATGTTCCAGGCAGAGGGACCAGCCAGGCCAGAGGCCCGGAGGGGACAGAATGTTCGGTGGGTTAGAGGAGCTGCAAGAGGCCGGAACAGAGTGAGGGTGGGAGGGCAGAGGACAAGTGGGAAGACAGGCAGCAGGCTGGGGCACCCAGGGGCCACCGTGAGGACTTGGGCATCCCCCCGGTGACAGGCACTAGAGGGTTTCTGCAGACAGTGCCATGGTCTACCTTCATCTCTGACAGGATTGAATAGGATCTCTCTGCTGCTGTGCAGGGAAAAGTAAGGGATGGGGGTGGAAGCAAGGAGATGGGTCAAGAAGCTACTGCATCCGTCCGGGAGAGCTGCAATCATGGGAGAAGCCATGGATTCTGGGTGTATTTTTGTAGTTGATCAGGCCCTAGACAGGAACCCTGGGGAGGGGAGGGCTGGAGAAGGCCCAGGAGTGCCTGGCCAGGCTGTGTACCCAGCTTCCCCTCAGGTGCAGGGGGCAGGGACTTGCCCCAGGGCACACAGGGTTGGGGAGGGACCAGGGCACAGGCCTGCCTCCTGCTTAGTGGGCCTGGCACTTCTTCACCCCTATGGCCTGTGGGTGAAGTGGGTGGCTGGCTGATCCTTTGCTTTGTGACCCTGGTTCTCTGTGCCTCTGGAAGACAAGGCAAGAGTGCCTGTCTCCGGGCTGAGAGGAGGGTCCGGGGAGATGGCCTGTGATGCACAGAAGACGTCAGCCTTTCCCTCCTCCTCACCCCCACCATCCAGTCCAAGTGAGGGGCAGAGGGTGGATGTGCCCCCCAGTGGCAGCCAAACAAGGGCCCTGGGACACCCCTCTGACACTCGCCCTGCTAGCCCCCTCCTTGCTGGGGAGGCTCACGGGAAGGTTAGGGGATGCTGTAGGGGTGGGTGGGCCCCTCCCCGCCACCCTCCCCCTCATGAAGGCAGTCATCTCCCTGGGGAATTCTCCCTGCCGACCGACCCCTGCCAGCCCCGACCAAAGCAGGCCCCAGTGGCCCTGGAAAGATACCAAGCCCCACCCTGGTGTGCCCACAGCTCCTTACAGTGTACAGATTTCCCTGTGACCATTACCTGGCTCAGCTCAGGCCTCAGGAGCCCCCATCCCCATCTCCTCCTCACCTTTGGGGTCCCCCTCAGCTGGGGCCCTTCCCCCTCTCTGGTTCCTTCTAGGGAGCTCCTCACCCCTTGCTGGCCCCTGACTGAGGCTGGGCCTCAGGGGCCCCGGGGGTCCTTTCTGTCTCCCTCCTCTGGGTTCTCATGCTCACAAGGTGTCTGTGATTCTGAATCTCTGTCTCCCTGGCCAGGGTGGCCATCCACCTCCTTCACCCCCCGGCTCCTGCAGGTGGCACCCAGTATCTCCCCCAAACTTCCCCTCCCCACTGACTCCCCAGGGCCACTGGGCTCCTCCTCACAGTCTGGCAGGCCCCACTCCCTGCGGACCCCCAAGTTTACATCCCAAATATTCCCCTGGAATGCTGCCCAGTGCACCCGGTGCTGCCAGGGCACCAGGGCACCAGGCCACCTGGCGGCACGCCTCGTAACTTCACAGATCCCTTGAACCCAGTGATCATATTTCCCAGATTTGCCCTCCACCCTCTCCCATCTCCAGCCCCTCCCTCACCCCTCCTTTGAGGCCCAGCTCCCTCTGTTGCTCCCCCTGTTGCTCCCCCTCCCCCACTGGCCTCTGTCACCCCTCAGCTGGGATGTGGCTTCTTCTAGGACCCCCTGGTTGTGTTAGTGTTGTCTGTGCATTGGTGAAGGGGGGTTATTATCACCACTGGGTGAAGGGGGGCTGGGATGGTGTCCAAGCCTCTCTGGGTACCCCCACCCCTGATGTGGCCCCTTGCCTGGCCAGCCCGGCGCTGACCTTCCTCCCAGGCACCTGTAATTGGCATCAGTTCTATCATCACTTTCTGATACCTCTGTGCTCCCATCCCCAGCAGTTAAGTCAGAATTTGTCAGGAGACCTGGAGTGCCACACCGCACAACCAGGCGGGTGGGGCAGGAATCCCCGCGGGGACATGAGATGCTCCTATTTTTAGCCTCTGGGAGAAAACTAAACCCCAACACACACAACAGGCAACACAAACATCTGTTTTTATTCCTCAGAGGGCTCGGCTGGTGGGTTTGGGGCCCGCCGCACACGCTGGGCTGAGCCACTCCAGCTCAGAGGAAGCCTTGCATGTCCCCACACACCCCAGCCAGCACTCCCTTCTGCGGCCCCCACCCTGAGATCCGGACCTCCCAGGTCCCCACCCACCAGCGCGGTCCCCTCCGGAGCCGGAACCGGGGAGCTCGCAGCTTCCCACCTCCAGCCTCCTGTCCAGGCACCACGCCACTCTCCCTGCTGCAGCCGCAGGACCCTGGGAGCACCTCCTCTGTGGATGTCTCCCCTGCTCAGGATCCCCTGGCACCCTCAGGCTGGCCCTCCATCAGCCAGATCGTAGGCAGACATCCTCATCTGGGGGTCCACTCTGGTCTGGTCGGCTCCTGCGCTGCGTCCTGGGCATGAGGAACACACTTCGAGGTGCTCACACCCTAGGGGAGGTGCAGGGACGTCTGCACTGCACTGAGGATGCCGCCCAGGCTTCCTTGGCGGCTGGGAAGGGGGCAGGGCCCTTTCTCCTGGGGCCACTTGAATGACCACAGTTGGGTGGCTTCACCCAACAGACATTTAGCCCCTCACACTTCTGAGGCCTGAAGTTCAAAGTTGAGGTGTGGGCAGGGCTGCCTCCCTCGCAGGGTCTAGGGGAGGATGCTTCCTGGCTGTTCCCATGCCTGGTGGCTGCCCGCATCCCTGGCTTGTGGCCACATCACACTGGCCTTGTAGGCCAGCATCTTCCCACCTCTCTCTGATCCATCTTCAGGTGGCCTGCTCCCCTGTGTGTGTCCCAGCCCCTCTGCTCCCTCTCAGAAGGACACCTGTGACGGCGTTTAGGGCCCACAGTCAATCCAGGGTAGTCTCCCATCTCGAGATCCTTCCCTTAATCACACGTACTGTTTAAGGAAACACTTATGAGCACGGCACTAGGACCTGGACATCTCTGAGGCCTCTATTCATCCTGCTACACCGGACTTCTCAACGCTCCCCAGAGGCAGCTCCTTCTGAGGAGAGGGCAGGGTGTTGGGGCGCACAAGGCGGAGCACGGCTGCTGCAGCCAGAATTTGGGTTTTGGGGGAGAAGTGCAGAGGTGACGACTGTGTCCCAGGCCACCAGATGTGACTGCTGGCTGGCTGGTGAGGACCACCCTGGGGTGGAGTGGGCCTGGCACCTCGGTTCACACTTGCGGGCTGTGCACCAACCAAGAAGCACTTGCCTGAGGCTGGTCGGGGTCAGCATGGTCCCCGGCTCCGAGGGCCCTCCATCCTGAGCGCCAGCAGAGCCTTGGTGAGGCGTGAACGTCCAGTAAGCCGTGGCTCTTACCAGTCTCCTGACTCTGCTCTGTCCCTGCCCAGCCCTTCCTGCCCAGGACTGTCTGGTTCACCTCCGTCTTCCTCAGGGGCTGCCCAAGACCCCTGGAATCCCTCCTGTCCTCCGATCTGCCTCTGGGGCGGGGGACATGCCCTCTGCCTGGGACAGTCTCCTGAAGACCTCCGAGTGGCTGCCCTGTTGCTTTGAGTCTCAGCTTGGGGGTCACCAGCTCAGAGAGACCCTCCCAGGCTCTAAATTGCAGCGGCCACCCAGTCACTGTCCGTCCCGTCCCCAGACCTGGCTTGTCCCCCAGGCTTTTGGTTGGTTCCTCTGGCACGTACGCCCCAGAGAGGGGACCACCGCTGGCTTGTCACCACCACAGCCCAGGATACAGTGATGTTTGCTGACCCAGTCAATGGATGGATATTTTCCAGACGTTGGTTCAATGAGAAAATGCCGCAAATAACAGAAAACAACACCCAACAGCAAAAGCAAACCGGCGAGCGGGACGAATCCAGCCAGACCGTTCCAGCGACGCTGGGACACGGTCCGCCCCTCCCCCCGGGCCCAGGCCCTGGCTGGGTTCAGGTTGTTACAAGACTAGGAGTTCGGGCGGAGCTTTTGTCCGGCGAGTGCATCTGCTGGGCTCCCGCTGTTGCCCGGCTGCCCTGTGAACAGAGCAGTAAGTGCTGGCTCCAGGGACTCTCCGGGCTGGGGGACCCTGGCGAGGCCCTCAGCCCGTCCTCAGGGTCCACGAGGTCTTTCTGGGAGAGGAAACGAGGCCGGACATCCTTCTGTCACGTCCAGGAGCCAAGCACAGCCTAGGGCTCAGCGATTACTTTTGAGTCAAATCAAACAGAATATTCAGGCGAGATCTCGCCACACAGAACTCCAGGGAGTGTTTGAATCCCAAACCCTCTTCCCCCGACAGCCAGCGTGTTTGCAGGGAGGAGGGTGTGGGGCCTGAACCACTGGTGTGGCCGACTCGAGGGGCGGCCACAGACCAGCAGTGCTTTCCCACTCACACATTTTTTCCAGGTGGGGGCAGAGAAGGGAGGACATCGGGATGTGTCCCCTGTGGCCCTGGGCTCAGGGCAGGGGCTCCTGACCCTCCGACCCACCTCTGCGGAGCAGCACTGCTGTGACGGGTTTTACAAGCTGGGGTTCCACAGAAGGCTTAGTTTGACAAAAGGGCTCTGCTACTCAGAATGTTGGAACACCATGAAGGGAGTCCTACTCTGCGATTCACGCATGAGGCTCAGAGAGGGACATCGTCTGCCCCGGGCCAGACAGTCTGCACGGGTCCCCTGGCCCCTGGGCTCCCCCCAAACAAAGGCTCCCTGAAGCTGGGCTCTTAGCTTCTGCAAACCCATGGGGTGGCCTGGTACGGAGCAGCCCGGCACCCGTCCCATCAGCCTGCACTTGGCCTGGGACCCAGACGGAAGTCCCTGCCGAGAGCCAAAACCAGGAGGTTCTGTGCTCCAAGGTTCCTACTTGCAACTCACGTGAAAGACAAGCCCCAGAAATGCTTCGAGAGCATCTAGGCATGCGAATTAGCCACTGAGGTCGCGGGTCGGGGCGGGCGGCACAAGGCAGTTTGTTGCTGGGTGCAGGCTGGCTCACCTGGGGTGACGGGGGTGATCCACCTGCTGTTTCCCGGGAGGCCTGGTGCTCTGTTGCCATGTGGAGGGGGGAGGTCCAGACAGAGCCAGGCAAGTCGGCGAGTCCACCTGTGCCCCATGGGGGAGCCTCGTGGTTGGTGGATCTCAGGAGGGCAATGGTGCAGCCCACCAGCCAACATCACCGTGACCCCAGTCCTCTTGGTTGGACCCTGCTGGGTGAGATAGGCTTGGTCCTGCCTGATTGAGCTGCCCAGAGAGGAGACCAGACCAAGATCCAGGGCCCAGAGAGAAGGTCCTGGGGGAGGCAGGGCAGTGGGACT